>NC_056729.1:1059401250-1059563750 GCF_019279795.1 Protopterus annectens
CAACCCATGTATTCTCAGGGTCTCCCACCATTTAGTCCTTGAACATATCTGCCCTTGCTTATGTAATGGTCAGATGGCCAAATAGCCTATCAATTTTTGGATAGTCCCACCAGGGACTACCCGCTGTGTGTAAAGTAGACTTAGCAGATCAACAATGTTAACTCCCACTGGTAATATCCTGCCTGTCGTGTGGGTAGCAATGCTTTGCTCACTCCTGCCCAGCTTGATATGGCATATGCTGACAGCGATATATAATACTGGGGTTGCTGTTGATTCCATTCTCATTTCTTTTGAATGCTTTATTGTTACGTCGTTCTTTCTTCTTATATATATATATATATATATATATATATATATATATATATATATATATATATATATATGGATCTACCTGACTAGATCGAAACTTCATAACACCGACACATACTTCACCGACACCACATAATCGACAGTTCACAAGCACGACACCACATACACTCAACACATCATAACAACAAACAAAACAAATCCCCTATCCAAAACCCACACACACAACACAAGCACACCAAAATACTTACAAACCAACACTAACCCTTACATACACAACTATCTACAACCCTAACCAAAACCCTAACCCTAAGGTCCATCACTATCGCACACTCACCTAACCCGCGCCCTAACCCTAACTCACTTAACCCACCCCTAACCCAAAATATATCACTACTGCACCCTTACCTAACCCGCGCCCTAACCCTAACTCACTTATCCCACCCCTACCCCTACAGGCCGCCAACATCGCACACTTACCTTACTCGCACCCTTACCTAACCCGCGCCCTAACCCTAACTCACTTATCCCACCCCTACAGACCGCCAACATCGCACACTTACCTTACTCGCACCCTAACGGCCGTCACTACCGGAAGCTTACACATCCTTTCCCCATCTCAGTGTTCTCAGCGTCGGTGTCTTCCTCCGTCGGTCTTCTGCCTTGTCGATCTTCTGGCGATTTGTCGGTGTTCTGACGTTTCGATCTACTCAGGTAGATCCATATATATATATATATATATATATATATATATATATATATATATATATATATATATATATATATATATATATATATATATATATATATATATATATATATATATATATATATATGTATATATATTATATATCTGTACATACTTATATACATTTCCTATGCTGGGCATTACTTAGACCCACGCAAGTGCACTCAGACTTGCTTACTGGCACTTATATGTGTTTACTGCTGCTTATTTGTGCTTACACCTGCTTACTAGTGCCTTATTCATGATGACAATGCCACTTTGCTTGAATGATATTTAAGTTAAATATCTCATGCGATACTTTTATGTCGGTTTTACAGCAAAACGACATTCATTCCACATGGAAAATTATATGTGCTATTGTTGGGCTTGAACCGTGAATGCCTTTTCATTAGGCGGATGCTGTAAACACTACACTATTGACATTTACATTGATTCCGCATGTTTTTCTGTATTTGAATGAATTTGATGTGTAAGCTACACTCGGCAGAGGGCAACAACGCGCAAACATGCTGCGCTTTGCTTACACCTTCGATATTGTAGCAATTCAAATGTATAATAGGGACACAGGGAATCTAATTGTGAAAGTTCTAGGGACAGGGCTCAGCATTCCACTACATGCTTGTGTGTTTACTACTTCGATTTTATTTCACTATTCGTGGACACTCTTTTATGCTTAGCATGCATTTTGTTATTCACGGACACTGAATCACTGACTTACTATTAGAGGTGGGCTCTACTAGTAGGCATAGTAGGTTTTGCAACTGTCGGGGCATGTTTACACCTACGTAGAGCACTCACACACGTTTCCTGTGCATGTCGAGGGTGTGGCGGTGCGCCCTCATACATATTCATATGGCGCTGCTGCCCCATCTGTAGTGAAGATGCTCAGCGCAAGGCTAAAACCGTCCTTGCGCCGAGCTTCTTGAATCCCGGGGCATGTCTCTCTAAGAAATAGTGTTGGTACACTAAGGCTTTCTAATGAAAGTGCAAATGTTTTGTGATCAACCTGTGTAAGTGTGACTGCAAAACTTTACAAATACTCAACCACAAACACCAGCTGAACTTAGAAATACCACTAAAAATTGCTTTTGCAG
Organism: Protopterus annectens; assembly: GCF_019279795.1. Taxonomy (NCBI): domain Eukaryota; kingdom Metazoa; phylum Chordata; order Ceratodontiformes; family Protopteridae; genus Protopterus; species Protopterus annectens. Next base: position 1,059,403,399 of record NC_056729.1, read on the forward strand.
GTGAAAAAGCCCCCCACCCCCATCCCCACTGCTTGCATATATCAACTCCTATAAGGCTGCTGCATCTCAGGGGAAAGGTGAAGGTCCTGGTATATTGCAACCACAGTCTTTCAGTGTAAAGGTATGTTTCCTCCACATTAGTAACTGTACTTAAGAATACAATGGGGGACTATATGTATATCTCCCAAATATGCAGCAAAGTCTAGAAGATTTAGGATCTTTGCCTGGAAGTATTTACACATGTATTTTAATACCCCAAGTAAACGCCAAATAATTTTTCCCCAGGTGGATAGTGAATGTTAGAGGTGTGACGGGGCAAGAAAGAGGTAGCTGGGAACATATTTTTTGGAGGTGTGATGAGCCGGCAGACTTTTGGGATTCTCTGCGAACTGCTCTGATATATGCAAGCAGTGGGGATGGATGAGCAGACTGGACTGACTGGGGAAATTATTTTTTTGAGTTATGCTACAGAATCAGAATTGCCAAGACATAGTAAATCCTTGCTGAGTCTAATTGTGGTGGCTGCCAAAAAAGCAATTACTAGAAAATGGAAATCAAAGTCTAGACCAACTTTGCTAGAAGCAGTGAATGTAGTAACAGAGATACAACTGGAACTGGGATCTTTAGAAAAGGGAAGGAGCAAACTACATAGGAAACATGGGAATTGTAGGAACAGTATATGCAGAGCAGGAGCGAGGTTTAAGAGGCAGGATATAAATGAGCTATATAATGCTTAACTGACAATGGCTGGATAGTTTATAAGTGATATATAGTAAAGTGATATAATTTTGTATGTTTTTTTCATTTATATAAATGAAAGATTGTCTTTGTCATACGTGTAAATTTAATAAAGATGTTTGAAGAAAAAAAAAGTTCCTAACAAGGAAAAAAAAAAGAATACTGATCACTATTATGATGCAAACAAGCCTGACACCTTTAAACTAATCTTCCAAAGTGTAGGTTTTCATTGTGTAGTTTCTATTTGAAGTCATGCCAGTACTCCTGTTCCTGCTAGCATCCTTCGTTTGTAGTGACCTTATGGGCTTCTCTATGTATGTGGAATACTGAGTCCTGCTTTCTATCTTTATAGCTGAGAGCTTCATTTTAGAATTGAGTGGGATAACATATTAACTGAGTTGAGTGATGTCCAGCATAATGTGAACAATAGATACAGATTCACTATTGTTACAGGCAGGTTATAAGAGAGAGACAGAGAGAATGGTAAGGTTATCTAAAACTCCAGGACCCACTTACACATGAATAATAATATAGTTTGGCTTATAATCAATATTATAAAAAATAAGACATCTCAGTGCTGCTTGGAACTTAAAGTTTATTTTGCTATCCTACATCAAAGCTGCATATAGAAGCATGTTAAACACATACACCTACTATATTGTATTTTTTTTATAATTAAGGAGTATTTTTCCTACAAGTAAGTAGTATGCATTATGGTCAAATACCAGAAGTGACAGCCTTGTACATATTACTGTCCTGTCCAGTAAGTGCACTGAAAGGTCCTAGAACATCAAGCATGTTACATCAAAAATAAACCATGACAAATTGTATAAATTCTATACTGAATCTGTGTGTTTTTCTGTGTAATTGTGTGTGTGTGTGTGTGTGTGCTACATCATGTCAGTCAGTCACATAATGTGCATTGCCAATGACCAAGCACATTTAGGCTTTAATTGTGATACATATATGTTTCTAATGTCTTGGACAGATCCCTACTTGTGTTTTATTGCATTTATAAATCTAACACATGCATTAACTAACCTTAAAGCCCAAAAAGTTTATATATGTGACACACAGACCTTTGCCTTTAGAAGTGTAGCAATTTGTACCTGAAACTGCCTGCCTATAATATTCAGACATATCCAATTTGTGGGCCTACTTCTACTTACCAAAATACCACTTATCTGAATCTCACTAGATTGAGATGACAACACTGAATGTTCACTTAAACGGATGTTCACATCACCAGTATTTTAAACTGGGAATGGAGGCAGTTGGCCAACATTCAACAACAAACACATTGAAGTATGTCAAACCCATCCAGATGGGGCCATCACTCTCCCCACCCCCTAACTATATGTACCAACTCCGAGGTCACACTATAGTGGGGAAAAGGACAAATTTCCCCATGTTGGCCAACTGCCTCCTTTCCCTGTTTAAAATTCCGGTGATGTGAATTTAAGTGAATGTTCGGCGTTGTCATCTCGATCTAGTGAGATTTGGGTAAGTGGTATTTTGGAAATTAGAAGTAGACCCCCATTTTGTATATATTTTTTTCATGTGCTTCAGAAATACATTTCAGCAGTGTTTGTGTTCATTTGGTTAAACATTCTGGTCCTCATTTTTTCTTTTGTTTCATGAAATAAATATAAATATCATCATTATTTTTTTCTGTTTTTGCTTTGCTTTGCTGTGCTGTGTTTACTTCAGTCTCATGATATATTACATTGTCATAAAATGTTTGCCACAGAATGCATGAATTTAGATTTCTGTCAGTTCCGCTGCCAGAACCCACTTGATTCGGAACACAGAGTAGAAAGGCCTGGTCTACATCCCACGGGTCAGTTTTATAACAACTTTCCATATTGAAGACATTTACCTGATGAGCAAGACTATATAAGATGAGATTTTAAACAGCTAATCAAGAAACAGTTTCAAGAGTGGTTGTGAACAATACATTCTGTTCCTAATTTATCTGTACAAAGAGAAAATGTGATAATCATGACACTGACTCTGCTCAAAGTCTCTCTAAAATGCAGCATATTCCCTGAATAATACTGATTACATAGAAAAATAAAATTCTGAAATACCATTAAAATGGTAATCAGTTAGCCTAAAAGGGACTTCTTTCACAGCTTGCAACCTCTCAGCATGCCAGATACTAAAAGCTTCTCTAGAGGCATGTATATCCACACATGCTTAGCAGGTTTCAGAAAGAAAAACTCAGTTCAGAGCAGTAGCTTTCTTCTGCAGCTGAATTATGCAGAGATTTTTCAAAGGCGACACTGCTCTCCTCTTAAAGGCAATGTTGGTCAAGGGATTACACTGAATCAAGAACTTCTTTCTCTGCTAGTTGAGGAACAAAATAACATTGTACTTTACCACAGTTTTCTTAACTATTTGCATTTTATTAACAGAGTAGACACAGTGGATCCTTTCTATCCTTTCTACTGGGGACCATGGGATGGATACACACACACACACACACACACACACATATATATATATATATATATATATATATATATATATATATATATATATATATATATGGTTTACTATTAAAATGTCGAATGGCACTATGTCGACTGTACTATAGTCGAACACGGAAGTTCGAAAATAGTAATGTCGACGTCAAAAAAACAATCTAGGAATGGTTTTAACATGGGTCGAGGTTGGTGTTCAGTATTATTCAGAACTACAAACATCTCCCCTACCTCGACCCATGTTAAAACACAGTCCTAGATTGTTTTTTTGTTGTCTACATTACTATTTTTGAACTTCCGTGTTCGACTATAGTACAGTCGATGTAGTGCCGTTCGACATTTCAATAGTAAACCTATATATATATATATATATATATATATATATATATATATATATATATATATATATATAGAGAGAGAGAGAGAGCTACAGCAAACATAACAAAAAGTGGGAAACATGTCTTTGATTGGTTGGCAATCCTGCAAGGTAGCAAAAAACAGGCTCAATCTTTATTTGAATGAGAAGGATGAGGTAGAATACTGTGATAATGAGTAGGAAGTTATTTGAGAAATATCAAATTTAGCAATAGTCAAGCTAGGACCCTGCTACATTAAGCAATGTGTTTGTACAGAAATAAAAATGAGAATTTAGTTTTGTACTACTCAAAAGTTAATATGAATATCAACACCTTAAATCAGTGTAATAGGATAACTGCAAAAAAAGTAAAAGTACAGCGGTGGTGGTGCTGCGGTAGCGTTGTCGCCTCACATAAGACGCTGTCCAGTTCGATTCTCAGCTAGAGCGTCTTCTGCGTGGAGATATGCTTGAATGGCTATACCTTCATTGAAGGTTGTGCATCAGGGCTGGTAACTCTGCACATAAAAATCAACTACCAATCATTAGTGGACCGGAGTTCCGCTGTGGCGACCCTTAACCGGGAAAAGCCGAAAGACACAAACAAACAAACAACAGATTTTACATGATATCACTGTTTAAACCTCCCTTGGTGATGGACATGCTCAAGAAAATGATTAAGGAGAGTCAAACGAATAATGTGGACTTGTAGAGGCAGGATGGTGGAAGTGTAATGACAGGAAATACAAACTGAATTCTGCAAAGAATGCTTACATCAAGCTGATTCTTAATATTAGAGGCCACAAGGCAGATTATTTAGCCATCTTATGACACCACACTTGGCCACCAGTGCATTCTCATTGTTTTCTATCCCCAACACTAGTTTCCCCACTGACCCTTGCCTCTGATCTTAAATATGTCCCTTCATGGGTGGATACCATCACATTCTCAGATAGCTAAAACTTTTGGCTAGTTGCATTAATGATTAGGTACTTGAGTGTTGTCAGAGGTAGGTGATGAGGATCAGGGAGCTCCATCTGTAGGTTGGCTAAGTAAGATCCCTAATACTTGAGGTTGCAGTATGCATTGATACCAGGTGAGTGTTACAGGTGCATGTATGTGTATCACATGGCATGCTCATAATATCTGCCATGCTCGTCTCATAATACAGATGTCTGGGCTAATCATCTGGTGTGCACCAGCAGCCATATTGTCAGAGGTGGATCCCATGCACTACTCCTGGAATAAAAAGAACAAAAATGAGGCTGCTTCTTCCTATACCTCAAGGACAGCCCTTCTGTTGCCTAATTATGAACTGTGGTTATCACCAGCACAGACAGATGTCCTAGATCTGTGCTAGTGTACTGCCATACAGAAATGAAATGGTGACAGATAAACACCACTTGGCCTCCTCAGTCTGTCCATTCCCCAATATGTTTGATGATCTTTCGATCCCACAATAGCCTGTTTCTCAAACTTTCCTAGTGATTATTCTGTGTTTGTAAAATGCATTCATAAATTATTTCATAACTTTACACTTTACAATTTCTTACATAATGTTATAAAAATTATCCACCACCCTTTCAATGATATATTTTCCTTTGCCCCTTGAGGTATCTAATTTGCCTTTGTAGATTGTGTGCTTTTCTTCACATATATCTCTTTCTGAAAGGTTTTACCCACTTTGACTGAAGCAATTCTTATATGGTACTAAGATACATAACTGCCTCCAACTCCTTTCTTTAAAAATATCCATCTTAAGTTTTTCCTTGTCTCTTTTGATAATGTTTCTTGTTCAAGTTATATACCGTGTTTTTGTTTTTCACTCCTTTGTACTGCTTTTGTTTTATTCATCCTATCTCTGTCATGGTAAAACTGAGACCTTCACAAATGCACAAAAAATCTAGATTAGATCTTCACAGCTCTCTATAAAGAGGAATTACACTGATTTGGTTTTTACTGGTAGTGTTCCTTCCTATGCTTTCCAGTATTCTGCCAGTAATTCACCAGTATTATTTATACTGCCTCACTTTGTCACAGCTTTAGGTCATTCCGAGTTTTCCACAGGCCTCTTTTCATGCTTTTGCTCATATTACTACCCTGCCCTAAACATTCCTTATCTGAGATTTTGCTTGAAGATGTATTATTATTATTATTATTATTATTATTAATTAAGTTGCCATGCTCTGACTCTTCCATCAGTTTTACCAAGTTTATTTTTACCTTTTCCAGCCCACTGAGTACTTCAGCCTTGCTGATTATTTGAGTCATCAACAAAAAAAGCAATACCTTTTGAAGGATCACTTGCATGCACACTGATAAGGACTGGCCATAGTAATGAACCCTGGTACCCCTTATTTAACCACCCTTTCTTATGGCTGTGGTCCATTTACTATGATATTCTGCATCCTGTTTTCTGCCCAGTGTTTTACCAATACTGTCACCACTGGACCCACTTTAAACTTGCCTTGCTCATTCACATTTTGTGATTTAATATACTAGCAGCCTTGATATAGTCTAAGCAGGTAAGGTCCATAGCCAATTTTAATCAATTACCCAGGTTACATATTGAGAGATATGGATGCCTGTCATGAGCTCCCATCTATGAAACCCATGCATCCCTAGGCCTGTACTACACTAATTCTTTGATATTCCAGCATTATTTAATTCAGTAGAGATCTCATGGTTTTCCCTACAAATGAGATAAAACAAAGTTTGAATTACTGCAGACTGTCTTGATCCAACTTTCAGGAAGGGGAACTGCATTTGCAATCTTTTAGACTTCATGCACCCTCCTATTCTGACATGATTTTTAAAAGGATAATTAGTACTGTTAACAGTTTGTCTCAATTCTGTGAGTATTCTTGGGTAAATAAAATCAAGGACCATCCCTGTGGCCAACTAAAGATTTTAGAATTTTTAAACAAGCCTTGTTCTGTTAAACTATTGTTATTGTTATTATTATAATTATTATAATTATTTTTGGTAGTAGTAGTAATTTGTTTTTGTTGACTATATTAGTCCTACTAGCTTTGTAATTTTCTTGCCCTGAAGACCAGACCTAGTATTTATACAAATGTGGGAAAGTTGGCTAGGATGTTATGGAAATTCCTATAGATTTCTTTCCAGTAACTAACATAGAATCTTTTCATCAACATGAAGTACCTCAAACTCAGGTAGGTGCAACCTTGGTTTAACATCTCTTCCAAAGGATGCCCCCCCCCCATGCTACATGGCAGTATCAGTATTGGAAAATGAGTTCAGGCACTTTGTTAGGTAATAAAACTCACAGCATTCTGATCTTCTAAGCATCGAAAGTGGAAGCTCAACCTGCCAAACTACTGACCTTAATGCTTACTAAGATCTCCCTTAACCTGGACACTTCTGATTGCTTTTTTGTAAATCTCCCTTCTCCTTCATATGTAGTGAACAAAGGGTATGAAGGGCATACAAATTATGGCCACTTGATCAAATGTAATGTTTTAGCTGAATAAATGTCTTGAAGCAGAATTTAAAAGAATATTTTCTGGTGGTGGAAAAGACCTCTACCCCTACAAGCCTTTACCCTTTATCCACAGGGCTTTGTTTTCTGCATCTCGTTGCTTAATATATTCAAGTCCAGTGTGACTACAGCTTGGAAAGAATGATTTCCCTGCAGCAAACTTCAGAAAAGTAAGTGCAATTTGCATTTGTTAACATTATTAGACAAGTAGCCTTTGCTAAGATGCAGTAGTCTAGATCAGATGTATTATTTCAGCAGCTCTTCCGTTTTCTTCCAATTTGGCAAATCTTATTTCAGCATCCATTGCTTTGTGTTTTTTTCTGTGAGCCTATAAATGTTCAGCTCCCTTTCCACTCGCTTGGCTATCTTTTCATTAGTTTTAAACTTAACTTTTTTATGAGTTTACTTCTTCTTCACTTAGTATTGCTCTGTCTCGCTGTCTCCATCATGTATTTCCCTATACTTTTATGTTAAAAAGTGGTGCAGGTTTTCCTGCAATCTTTGGTTACAGCACATTTCAATAGTACATTCTTATTTTTCTCCTTTCACGTTTCTATATTTACATCACACAAATCATTTTTGCTTCCATTATGGCATTTCTGAATAATCTACACTGAGTTTTCTCAGCAGCAGCCTCATTCCAGAATTTTTCCAAAACACTGTCCGTGTTCATCCTGAAGAAAAAGATCATGTTTTTGATGGGGTGGCTTTTGCAGTTAAATTTACTGTGAAACACGTTACTTTCTGGTTGTTTGCTTCCTAGAGTCCACACTTATTGTCTATACCTATGTGAAATGGATATAGCATAATATTTTGGTATCATGAATTCTGAAGCATGGAATGCAAACAATGAATTTAAAACAGTGTGAAAGGCTACTCAGTAGCTGTTAACTGTGAGGGGGGATTGCCACCATCCCTCCATATGACAGGTATTGCATTTTTCATCCCTCTACATTACTGTTTTTGCTTTGAGTGACTGCATTTTGATAGTGAAGACTACTCTCAAATATTTGAAATTTCACTCTCAGAATTCTGTTATACATTGTAAAATTACTTTTTCTTGAGCAGGTACAAATGTTAGTTCACAATCCTGCTGCATGCAGGGCATCAGGACTAAGCATCATGCCTCCTGTTAAAGTTTGACACTTCCCATCATTTTCTTTCCTTTGTACACAGCATGTAGTGGATATGTATGCAGCTGACACTTCCCATCATTTACTTTCCTTTGTACGCAGCATGTTGAGTGGATATGTATGCAGCTGACACTTCCCATCATTTACTTTCCTTTGTACACAGCATGTAGAGTGGATATGTATGCAGCTGACACTTCCCATCATTTACTTTCCTTTGTACACAGCATGTAGTGGATATGTACGCAGCTGACACTTCCCATCATTTTCTTTCCTTTGTACACAGCATGTAGAGTGGATATGTATGCAGCTGACACTTCCCATCATTTACTTTCCTTTGTACACAACATGTAGAGCGGATATGTACACAGCTGACACTTCCCATCATTTACTTTCCTTTGTACACAGCATGTAGAGTGGATATGTACGCAGCTGACACTTCCCATCATTTTCTTTCCTTTGTACACAGCATGTAGAGTGGATATGTAGCAGCTGACACTTCCCATCATTTTCTTTCCTTTGTACACAGCATGTAGAGTGGATATGTATGCAGCTGACACTTCCCATCATTTTCTTTCCTTTGTACACAGCATGTAGTGGATATGTATGCAGCTGACACTTCCCATCATTTACTTTCCTTTGTACACAGCATGTAGAGTGGATATGTATGCAGCTGACACTTCCCATCATTTACTTTCCTTTGTACACAGCATGTAGAGTGGATATGTACACAGCTGACACTTCCCATCATTTTCTTTCCTTTGTACGCAGCATGTAGTGGATATTTATGCAGCTGACACTTCCCATCATTTACTTTCCTTTGTACACAGCATGTAGAGTGGATATGTACGCAGCTGACACTTCCCATCATTTTCTTTCCTTTGTACACAGCATGTAGAGTGGATATGTACGCAGCTGACACTTCCATCATTTTCTTTCCTTTGTACACAGCATGTAGAGTGGATATGTATGCAGCTGAGACTTCCCATCATTTACTTTCTTTGTATGCAGCATGTAGAGTGGATATGTACACAGCTAACACTTACCATCATTTTCTTTCATTTGTACACAGCATGTAGAGTGGATATGTACGCAGCTGACACTTCCCATCATTTTCTTTCCTTTGTACACAGCATGTAGAGTGGATATGTACGCAGCTGACACTTCCCATCATTTTCTTTCCTTTGTACACAGCATGTAGAGTGGATATGTATGCAGCTGACACTTCCCATCATTTTCTTTCCTTTGTACACAGCATGTAGTGGATATGTATGCAGCTGACACTTCCCATCATTTACTTTCCTTTGTACACAGCATGTAGAGTGGATATGTATGCAGCTGACACTTCCCATCATTTACTTTCCTTTGTACACAGCATGTAGAGTGGATATGTACACAGCTGACACTTCCCATCATTTTCTTTCCTTTGTACACAGCATGTAGAGTGGATATGTATGCAGCTGACACTTCCCATCATTTACTTTCCTTTGCACGCATCATGTAGAGTGGATATGTACACAGCTGACACTTCCCATCATTTTCTTTCCTTTGTACGCAGCATGTAGTGGATATTTATGCAGCTAACACTTCCCATCATTTACTTTCCTTTGTACGCAGCATGTAGAGTGGATATGTACGCAGCTGACACTTCCCATCATTTTCTTTCCTTTGTACACAGCATGTAGAGTGGATATGTATGCAGCTGACACTTTCCATCATTTTCTTTCCTTTGTACGCAGCATGTAGAGTGGATATGTATGCAGCTGACACTTCCCATCATTTACTTTCCTTTGTACACAGCATGTAGAGTGGATATGTACGCAGCTGACACTTCCCATAATTTTCTTTCCTTTGTACACAGCATGCAGAGTGGATATGTATGCAGCTGACACTTCCCATCATTTTCTTAACTTTGTACACAGCATGTAGAGTGGATATGTACGCAGCTGACACTTCCCATCATTTTCTTTCCTTTGTACACAGCATGTAGAGTGGATATGTATGCAGCTGACACTTCCCATCATTTACTTTCCTTTGTACACAGCATGTAGTGGATATGTATGCAGCTGACACTTCCCATCATTTTCTTTCCTTTGTACACAGCATGTAGAGTGGATATGTACGCAGCTGACACTTCCCATCATTTTCTTTCCTTTGTACACAGCATGTAGAGTGGATATGTACGCAGCTGACACTTCCCATCATTTACTTTCCTTTGTACACAGCATGTAGAGTGGATATGTATGCAGCTGACACTTCCCATCATTTTCTTTCCTTTGTACACAGCATGTAGAGTGGATATGTACGCAGCTGACACTTCCCATCATTTACTTTCCTTTGTACACAGCATGTAGAGTGGATATGTACGCAGCTGACACTTCCCATCATTTACTTTCCTTTGTACACAGCATGTAGAGTGGATATGTATGCAGCTGACACTTCCCATCATTTTCTTTCCTTTGTACACAGCATGTAGAGTGGATATGTATGCAGCTGACACTTCCCATCATTTTCTTTCCTTTGTACACAGCATGTAGAGTGGATATGTACGCAGCTGACACTTCCCATCATTTACTTTCCTTTGTACGCAGCATGTAGAGCGGATATGTACACAGCTGACACTTCCCATCATTTACTTTCCTTTGTACGCAGCATGTAGTGGATATTTATGCAGCTGACACTTCCCATCATTTACTTTCCTTTGTACGCAGCATGTAGAGTGGATATGTACGCAGCTGACACTTCCCATCATTTTCTTTCCTTTGTACACAACATGTAGAGTGGATATGTACGCAGCTGACACTTTCCATCATTTTCTTTCCTTTGTACACAGCATGTAGAGTGGATATGTACGCAGCTGACACTTCCCATCATTTACTTTCCTTTGTACGCAGCATGTAGAGCGGATATGTACACAGCTGACACTTCCCATCATTTACTTTCCTTTGTACACAGCATGTAGAGTGGATATGTACGCAGCTGACACTTCCCATCATTTTCTTTCCTTTGTACACAGCATGTAGAGTGGATATGTAGCAGCTGACACTTCCCATCATTTTCTTTCCTTTGTACACAGCATGTAGAGTGGATATGTATGCAGCTGACACTTCCTATCATTTTCTTTCCTTTGTACACAGCATGTAGTGGATATGTATGCAGCTGACACTTCCCATCATTTACTTTCCTTTGTACACAGCATGTAGAGTGGATATGTACGCAGCTGACACTTCCCATCATTTACTTTCCTTTGTACACAGCATGTAGAGTGGATATGTACACAGCTGACACTTCCCATCATTTTCTTTCCTTTGTACACAGCATGTAGAGTGGATATGTATGCAGCTGACACTTCCCATCATTTACTTTCCTTTGTACGCATCATGTAGAGTGGATATGTACACAGCTGACACTTCCCATCATTTTCTTTCCTTTGTACGCAGCATGTAGTGGATATTTATGCAGCTGACACTTCCCATCATTTACTTTCCTTTGTACGCAGCATGTAGAGTGGATATGTACGCAGCTGACACTTCCCATCATTTTCTTTCCTTTGTACACAGCATGTAGAGTGGATATGTATGCAGCTGACACTTCCCATCATTTTCTTTCCTTTGTACACAGCATGTAGAGTGGATATGTATGCAGCTGACACTTCCCATCATTTACTTTCCTTTGTACACAGCATGTAGAGTGGATATGTACGCAGCTGACACTTCCCATAATTTTCTTTCCTTTGTACACAGCATGTAGAGTGGATATGTACGCAGCTGACACTTCCCATCATTTTCTTTCCTTTGTACACAGCATGTAGAGTGGATATGTACGCAGCTGACACTTCCCATCATTTTCTTTCCTTTGTACACAGCATGTAGAGTGGATATGTACGCAGCTGACACTTCCCATCATTTACTTTCCTTTGTACACAGCATGTAGTGGATATGTATGCAGCTGACACTTCCCATCATTTTCTTTCCTTTGTACACAGCATGTAGAGTGGATATGTACGCAGCTGACACTTCCCATCATTTACTTTCCTTTGTACGCAGCATGTAGAGCGGATATGTACACAGCTGACACTTCCCATCATTTACTTTCCTTTGTACACAGCATGTAGAGTGGATATGTACGCAGCTGACACTTCCCATCATTTTCTTTCCTTTGTACACAGCATGTAGAGTGGATATGTAGCAGCTGACACTTCCCATCATTTTCTTTCCTTTGTACACAGCATGTAGAGTGGATATGTATGCAGCTGACACTTCCCATCATTTTCTTTCCTTTGTACACAGCATGTAGTGGATATGTATGCAGCTGACACTTCCCATCATTTACTTTCCTTTGTACACAGCATGTAGAGTGGATATGTACGCAGCTGACACTTCCCATCATTTACTTTCCTTTGTACACAGCATGTAGAGTGGATATGTACACAGCTGACACTTCCCATCATTTTCTTTCCTTTGTACACAGCATGTAGAGTGGATATGTATGCAGCTGACACTTCCCATCATTTACTTTCCTTTGTACGCATCATGTAGAGTGGATATGTACACAGCTGACACTTCCCATCATTTTCTTTCCTTTGTACGCAGCATGTAGTGGATATTTATGCAGCTGACACTTCCCATCATTTACTTTCCTTTGTACGCAGCATGTAGAGTGGATATGTACGCAGCTGACACTTCCCATCATTTTCTTTCCTTTGTACACAGCATGTAGAGTGGATATGTATGCAGCTGACACTTTCCATCATTTTCTTTCCTTTGTACGCAGCATGTAGAGTGGATATGTATGCAGCTGACACTTCCCATCATTTACTTTCCTTTGTACACAGCATGTAGAGTGGATATGTACGCAGCTGACACTTCCCATAATTTTCTTTCCTTTGTACACAGCATGTAGAGTGGATATGTACGCAGCTGACACTTCCCATCATTTTCTTAACTTTGTACACAGCATGTAGAGTGGATATGTACGCAGCTGACACTTCCCATCGTTTTCTTTCCTTTGTACACAGCATGTAGAGTGGATATGTACGCAGCTGACACTTTCCATCATTTACTTTCCTTTGTACACAGCATGTAGTGGATATGTATGCAGCTGACACTTCCCATCATTTTCTTTCCTTTGTACACAGCATGTAGAGTGGATATGTACGCAGCTGACACTTCCCATCATTTACTTTCCTTTGTACGCAGCATGTAGAGTGGATATGTATGCAGCTGACACTTCCCATCATTTTCTTTCCTTTGTACACAGCATGTAGAGTGGATATGTACGCAGCTGACACTTCCCATCATTTTCTTTCCTTTGTACACAGCATGTAGAGTGGATATGTATGCAGCTGACACTTCCCATCATTTTCTTTCCTTTGTACACAGCATGTAGAGTGGATATGTACGCAGCTGACACTTCCCATCATTTTCTTTCCTTTGTACACAGCATGTAGAGTGGATATGTATGCAGCTGACACTTCCCATCATTTTCTTTCCTTTGTACACAGCATGTAGAGTGGATATGTATGCAGCTGACACTTCCCATCATTTACTTTCCTTTGTACACAGCATGTAGAGTGGATATGTACGCAGCTGACACTTCCCATCATTTTCTTTCCTTTGTACACAGCATGTAGAGTGGATATGTATGCAGCTGACACTTCCCATCATTTACTTTCCTTTGTACACAGCATGTAGAGTGGATATGTATGCAGCTGACACTTCCCATCATTTTCTTTCCTTTGTACACAGCATGTAGAGTGGATATGTATGCAGCTGACACTTCCCATCATTTTCTTTCCTTTGTACACAGCATGTAGAGTGGATATGTATGCAGCTGACACTTCCCATCATTTACTTTCCTTTGTACACAGCATGTAGAGTGGATATGTATGCAATTTATTTGCAGACTGCCATGCCACTTACATAGCAAAGCATGACCTATATTGTTTTTCCTCTTTGTTTACTTTCTCATTCTATTAATTTGATTCCTTCCCATATATACAGTGCTATGTTTTTTATTAATTTATTTATTGACATTTGTTTACTGGGAAAATCTTACTAATCAGTGCCCTTTTTCAGCTGAGGCCCAGGGAGAAAAGCTCCATAATCGATTCCCATTCATTCCTTCTAGGACTTAGAGATGGCAATGAATTTGTCAAACCATCTTACTGTGGAAATAACATTTTACTGTGTAGTACCCGCTAAATATTTCATCAGTAGACTTGTCAAGCTGTCTGGGACCTAAAAGCAGTATTTGGGAAGCATGCATTTTGACATGTCCTGACTCGTATTGCTAAGGATAGATCAATCCATATTGAATGGACCTACTTATAGTTTCTACTGATCACTTCAAGACATGCTGTAGCAGCCAGATCTTACTCACTTCATTTGAGGAATGTGATCCAGCAATCCAATGCCTGTTCCTGCTCTCTAGCCAGACATCTGACACCTTAGCATACTAGTCAAAGTTAGGTCACTTGTGATAGGGTGGATATCCAACCTCTGTGTTATTATATTGGCAATGATGCATCAACTAGCTATTTTCTTTTAAGGCCACTGATAATACTTTTGGAGAAAACAGTAATTCTTAGTAAAAAAGATGTCAGAGTTGCCCATATAATGAGCTGATGCTTTCAGGTATGCCAGCCCAAACAGACATGCAGTGGAAGTGGTTCTTGGAGCTGTTCATAAATCTTTGCCATTTCTTTTTGAATTGCTGAAAAGTAGCAAGTATGTTGTTGTTTGGATACTACCAGATGTTTGCCTAGTGGAAGGTTTTGACCATAAATGGAAGAGCCAGAATCTGTTATAATCTACAAACTGCTACTGTTCCACTTGCCCACACTGGCACCTAAAAAATACACAATGGCCTATGCCATTACTGCAGATAGACACCGCTTTAATGATGAGTCAAAGGTTAATACACAGAAACCCCAAAATGCTTAACTGTACCACTGTCAGAGCAGAATTTCCTGAAGGAGATTGCAGGACTGCAATTGCTGATGTCAAAGCTGTTGATAGGACCATTCTTAAAGAAGATGTCATGGACACCAAGTGGACCTCAACAGAGCTTACTTTGTGGTAGCTAATGAAAAGAAAACAAGGCTCCTAAAAGCTTAGAAAGAGTGTGAACTGCTGTGGAATGAATGAAAAATGATGGCACGGAAGCTAAAGGAACTAAAGAATAACTTTAAGTGAAACAACTTGTTGGTGTTGGAGTGGCTATAAAAGAGAATGTACCAGCATCATACAGTAAATATAATTTAATGTAGGTGAGTCAGCCAAACATATGTCTAATGGTTTTCTGTGGAGAGTGCACATATCACTATGACTCAGCATATAACTGAGGGAAGGCAGTGTGTCTTGTCATAATGAGGCTGGTAAAATTTGTGGACAATCACAATGATCTGGAGACCATTTCTACACTCTACTGGATCCAGTAGGAAGACATGGCATTAACAAGTGCACATGACTATGCCAAAAATAATTATTTGAAGAAGGCCACATAGATGGAAGTTAAAAGCTTCTGCCAGCTTCAGTAAATTGTGTGTGTGTGTGTGTGTGTGTGTGTGTGTGTGTGTGTGGAAAAGGGAAGGCAGTGGGCTGTCTGTCTTCATGATTATGACTGGCTATTGGAGGTGGTTTCTGTAAATGGATTGGGCCTTGTTCTGCAGACAATAAACTGGTCCTCTGAATTTACTAATTCCAGAACCCTATACAAGTGGTGAGCTGGTGTATGCACTCATCATGTGGCTGTTAATTGTAGTGTGGCATACATCCTCTTTAAATTTAAGAAGGAGCTGTGTGTATCATGGGATGTCATAATTGCAATGCAGATACCTCTCAACTGTACAGATTTTCGCAGAATCTCCAGATTTTTGCCTCATATTTTTGGTCTGTTTCTCATAAAATTGTGGTTTTCAGGCAACTCTTTGCTAAATCATTGAGGACTGAATTCAGAAAATAATGGCAGATATTTGAGTTATAGACTTTATACCCTTCAGAAAATTCCTACTAATGCAAAGCATGTTATTCTACCAACTCTCTTAATTTGTAAGAGCAATATTTAAAAATTGGCCTTATTTTTGGGCCTTTGTCCCCCCACTATTTATGACTTTGTCCAGATGTCTTGCCCTTAGAAGTTGAAAGGTATATAGTGCATTATATCTGCTGCTTGTGGATTAGTGTCATTGTGTTTTCACCCAACTTGGTGCACCAGTTATATAAGAAGGCTCAGACAAACAGAAGGCAGAGAGTACTTGGTTTAGTATTACACCTCATAACTGATAAATGTAGGTTAACAGCTGTAGAATAAATATAATAATGAAGTAGTAAGTGAATGTATATTTGGGATGACCAGTTGCATGGACAGATGCACATTTCTTTGAAGACGTTCACAAATGCCTGAAGGTGCAAAGGGGCTATTTTCCTGAACATGGCTTGAGTATAGGACTATTTTTTGTTTGTTTGTTTTGGTTGGGTAAGGTGGCTTGTGTGTCTCAGAGCATTGCCAGGAAGGTAGTCTGACAGGGTATATGGAACTGCTTTGTCTGTTCAGTTTTGTATATAACTTCTTGCTCATTGCTGTAGGGGGAGGGCAATTTGGTATGGGCTGGAAAGAGTGCACCCTAAGAGTCTGGTTGGTTTTAATTTGGGTTTGGTTATTATGCTCACAATGAATGTGGGTTTAAATTAAGCTCCTGAATGTCAAAGGATTCACCAGTAGGAAGAGTAAGACAATTCTGGACTACTGCTGACATCCCAGAATTGTAGATCTGTGCTGCTTAGGAGATGTAGACTATGGAGGCCTAGGTGGATAGGCTCAATGTCAGTGGTTTTCTCTACTGGCATGTCATCTTATGATACTGCTATAAGCATAGCCAGCTTCACATACTTGCGTTTGGCAAGATGAGAAAGACTATGTGACTCATGACGTGAAGATGACTCAGATCCAGAGAATTTTGAATAATACTAAGTTTATTACTGGGTCTGTATAAAGGACCAATAGATATGACTATTTGTCACAGACAGGAATGGGAGAGATAGTATTGGGAGATGAAAGTAGTACCTACATTCCTGAAATGGGGATTGGAGCATGACTTAACAGCTTTTGAGAGTGACTTCATCATAAAGTCTTTGGCCGTCATGAATTTGAACACACTGGTCTAGAAGAATGCTGTACTTTGATGATTGTTCTGATGTATGGAGAGTTGTGCATGTCAAGGACTACAGTTTTACCTTCCATTTATACATATGTGACCAAGTCAAAGAAAGACTTGTTTTAATGTATAACAGAGTGGAATGATGTCTGCCTTTATGGGTATCATATCATACTATCATCACACTTACAACCTTTGTCCTTGTTTTTCTTAGATATGGGCAGAGGTGGGTGGAAATGCTTTGCACACCCTGGAATGCAGCCTGAAGTATTACTAAGCAGGGGATCCATAAAATGTTATAGTGAGTACAGAAGGCCCCTTTCTGACAAGATCTGGACATGGTTTAAACGGAGCCAACTGGGAATTTCATACACTTGGCATTATTTGGTGACCGGAAATATAGAGCTGCACAAAGAGAATTGCTAATTAAGCTGGACAGGATTTAGTAAAGACTGGAAGTAGCTCCATTTCAGGCAGAGTTGGTAGAAGCTGTGGTAGCTAAACATGATCTCTGCTGGATGGATGAGTATTTGATTCAGCATTAAGTGAGTAGAGGTTTAGGAGTTAACATGCAGGGCCATTGGCATTAGGAATCCAGATGCACAGAAGTTGTTGGCCCATTTGTAATTAAAAGATGTATAATCCCATTTGCTGCTACCAGTTAATATATACATAAACTGTCAGAGGCCAAGTTCTCAGGATCTGCACCTCTGACCACATATTAATATCAAAGGGACAACTGAAATTAAAAGCATACTGTAAAAGTGCATTACTGTCTCAGATACTAGCCACCTCTTCCACACCCAAATAAGTTATACAATGCACAGCTGCGCATTAATGGTATAATCAACTAAAACAATAAGTGAGAAGGTCACTAAAAAGCCAATCAGTAAAAACAAAATGAAAACTCCAGCAAAGCTAGAACTTCCACTAAGTGACCTCTCAAACCTCTTGTATCAGAGGCACATGAGATATATGCAAATGATCTTTATGAACATCAGGTGTTTCAGCTAATTGGCAATTCTGAATGCTCATGACTTATTTCATCATTTTAAGTGAGAAATTTCAGGCAAATAAAGCCAAACCCCACTAGCTGTGGATATGCATATTTCAGCCTGGTTACAACCTCATCAGCACAGCACAAGCAGAGTGTTTGACTATGTATTAGAAACACAGGGCTGTTATACCCAGCTGATATCCATTATCATTAGGTCACTTGAAAAATATCCCAAACAACAAACTAAAACAATAAGTGAGAAGGTCACTGAAAAGCCAATCAGTAAAAACAAAATGAAAACTCCTCAAAACTGGAACTTCCACTAAGTGACCTCCCAAACCTCTTGTATCAGAGGCACATGGGATATATGCAGATGATCCTTATGAACATCAGGTGTTTCAGCTAATTGGAGATTCTGAATGCCCATGACTTGTTTCATTGTTTTAAGGGACAATTTCAGGCAATTAAAGTCAAACCTCACTAGCTGTGGATATGCATATTTTGGCTGGGTTTGACTTTATTTTGTTTTTATTAATGTTATAATCACTGACTCTCCAAGATTTTTCGTACTTTGAAATAAGCCTGGTGAACTCTAGTGCAATTTTACCAACAGCAGCTGAAAGATGTTGCAGGTTATTTTGCCCACAAATGCACATGCAGTATTTTTTCAGGAGGGCTTAATGAAATTTCTTCAGCATCAACACCAGCCAGCCAGATCTTTTTGGCATACCAGGAACACAATTATTGTTTACCCTTACAATAAAGCAACTGTCAAATAGTTTTATAGTAGCAATAACTTAAGCAGTAACTATTCAAACAACAAACAAATGCCCAGTGCACATACCTTTAAGCTTAAAACAAGCTGTTAGCTACACATATTTAAAATGGAACATGAAAATGCTTTAAATAATAAAATTAAGCAATAAGCTTTGTATAAGTAAATATGCAAACAGTTTTACACTTGGACAAAAATACCAAATACATAGGTTTAAGTAGACCAGAGGCATAAATAAGTCTTAACAGCTTTTGTGGACCTATCACTGTGAATAACTTAGATCTACTGAATTCTAACTGCCTTCAACAAAGGAAGTCTAAATATCAGTTGCATAGTTTTACAGACAGATGGATTCCATCTTGAGCTCTGTTTTAGTAATGCAGTTTCCTTGTGCACACTCAAGAAGTAAGGCAGGACTCAAACTGGCTTACAACTTCTTTCTCAACTTAAACAGTCCCAAGCATTATTTCCTGTTTTAATTCAAGTTGAATGAAAACGTTCCTGTTTTTTTTTTATAGTTACATATTTCTGGGAGAGATGGAAGCCTGGATAAAGTAATGCATTGTTTTTCCCCATCCTTTTTATAGCTCTTTTATCTCTCTTTTTTCAGTGCAATATTAATCATCAAATCAATAATCATTTATGCAATATCCTATACCTTAGTTAAAGTATTGTAATGTGCAATACCCCATATCCTAGTGTGAGTGATAATTAACATGAAAAGCTCTCCCTTTCACGTCACTACTATATGTGGTATCAAACACATCTAACACTTTGGCTATGGTCAACAGCGTACCTGTCAGGTGTTGCTATTATATATGTGGGGTAACATAAGTGAATATAGTATCTATCATATCTAATTATGTAACATAAGTGTTTGGTCTACCTTCATGTCTATGTTTATCTGTGCAGGTGTAACATGAGCAATTTCCTGAGGGATCAATAAAGTATTTCTGATTCTGATTTTCATGAACTGAAGTAACACTTCAGTGAACTAGATTCACTCCTTAACTGCATATAGCTCACATTTCATTTGACATGCTACAAAATTTACTGGAAGAAACAACCAATTTCATTTATTTTTAATGCAGTTATATGTACCTCAACATAATGCAGCATTATGTAGCAGTATCATTCCATCATAGTCCATGTAAGTATAAATGACCTGAGATGTACCTCCCTAGACTATATGAAGAGAGACATTATGGAGCTTTCACACTATGTGTCTCTGGCTGGTATGAGCCAAGAACTGAGCAGCATATTATCATTACCAAGGACGATGCCGCAGTGTGAGCAAAAAATGACTTGAGTTCAACAACTGCCTGTATTTCTGGTGCCATTCTAAGGGGATCCAGTATTTGGCAGATGGGGAAGACATGGTTAGCAGATTGTGTTACTTTGCCAAGGATGGTCTGCACCTTTCCACTCCAGCTTTTCGAATACTGGCTAAAACTTTATACACACCCACTGTGCCTTTTTTAGGCAATGCCATATTGACAAACCTACTGACATAGCAAAAATCAACTCAGCTTAATTTCTAGGTGTTACTGCTCAATGTGAGGAGACTAAAAAAAAAAAAAAAAAACTACACTCCATCCTAGCCCTCCTCACAGTCAGGAATATAGACATCTGTTTATTTACTGATACATGGTTCAAAGTGGCAGGGAGCACCCCAGCAGTGCAAGGTTTCAGTGCCTTCCACACCTTTAGCACAGTAGCTGTACAGACAAGGGCTAAATGTGGAGGTGTGTCAATAGAAATCAATAACAAGCGTACTTCTTCTGTGGTCAAACAGGATGATGTGCTGCAGTTCCTCCATGTGCAGATCACCATAGACAAAATCCTGTGCCATATCCTAGCCAGCTATAGGTCACTCTCCATTTCGTAAGAAGCTCACAACTCATACTTGGACCTAGTGGATACACTTATCATCCAACCTAGCACCCTATTCATGGAATACTTTAATTACGCCTCTATAGACTGGGAATCCTACACAGCCTCAAATCTAGAGGCACAGAGATTCCTTGACTTCAAAATAAAAAACACTCTTTTATGTTTTAAACAAGAAACATTTTTATTAAATTATCATGTGTGGCATAGGCAATCATACATTTATATAAATGAAAACAAACCATATTGATGTCATTTTAGCTGCAAACATTATACACCACAAATCATATTGACATAATTTTAGCTGCAAATATTATACATCACTTATAATCTATCCAGTCATTGTCAATCAAACATTACATAGTTCATTCAAATCCCGCCTTCTTTTAAACCTCGTTCCTCCTCTGCATGTACTCTTCCCACCCTTGCCATTTTTTTCTATGTAATTTTCTCCTAACCTTTTCTAAAGATCCCAATTCCAGTTGTTTTATCTCTGTTACTATATTCACTACTAACAGTAAAGTTGGTTGACTTTGATTTGCATTTTCTAGTAAGTACTTTCTTAGAAGCCACCATAATTTGTCTCAGCAGGGCCTTACTATGTCTAGACAATTCTGATTTTGTATCATAGCTCAAACAAATAATTTCCTTAGTTACACCAGTTTTTTCTCCCAGTATCTCTGACAGAGCAGTCTGCAGGAAATCTTTAAAGTCTGCCAAGTCATTAAGCTCGCAGAAAATTTGTTCCCATTTATCTCTTTCTTCTCCATCACACATCCAATACTTGCTATCTACCTTAGGAAAAATTCTTTAGAGTCTCCTCAGGGTATAAAAATACCTATGTAAACACTTCCAAGCAAATATCCTAAATCTTGTAGACTTTGTTGCATATTTGGGAGGCATACATATATCCCACCATTGTTTCTTTGTGAATTGCTTATCCAGTCTCTCTTCCTTATCCGTTCAAAACTCCTCTGATTAATTCTTATAGTTATCATGCACTATTTTGTTTGCTCTACTACTTATTCCTGTTTTAACAGCAGCTTCTGTTCTAGATTCTACTAAACACTCTACAAGTGCTGGTTTTTCACTTAGGATCCCCGTTTCTTTTTCTTTGCCTATACTCTTGATTGGAAAATCAGTCTCTAGCCTGTAGTCCAAATAAATTCTTGACCTCTTCCTATTCTATTACCTTTCTCTCTCTGTTTGTTTCCAATACATTGGTTCTTTTGCCACTTTTCTCCAATAAATTCCAACCACCTCTTGTGTATTGTCTGTATCCCTAACTGTACTCATCCCTATTGCAGAATCTCATTTCTCCATTCCTAAATTGGTCTTTCTTCTTAGAATACTTTCTGCTACTCTATGAATATAATATTCTGTATGGTTATTGTTATTCTCCTTAAGGTTCTGGATCCAAAATACAAATTTCTTCTTGTTTCTTGAGCTTTCCCTCTGTTTCATCATCATCTCTTTCCACTTTGAGTTATGGGTTTCTGCTTGTGCTATGTATAGAGCCTTAACTTTGTAGTTCAGAAATCACCCAATCAAATTGGGTAATTCCAAACTGCCTTGTTCAAGTAAAAGAATCAGCTTATCCCATTTGACTCTTGCTGTGTTCCCCTCCCAGATATAAAATCCTTGCACTCTTCACTAATTGCTACCCACAACTGCGCCACTGGTTGATAAAATATGTCTGAACTGTGTATAAAACTAAAGGGACTAAAACATTTGAATTGCTTATATTTTTTTATCCATATCCACATAACAGAGCTTCTAATTTCTCAGTTTTGTATTATCTTTTGTTTAGTCTTTTCCCACTCATCCTTAGCTGCCACACCAGAATCCTTTTTAATCTATACTCCTAATTACTTAATTTTATCATGTCCCCATAAATATGGATATTGCTGAACCAGTTTGTGTTTGGGTACATAATTTACAGCTATTGCCTTTATTTTAGCTTCATTAATTTTGTATCCTGAAAAGATATGAAACTTCCTCAAAATGTCATTGTTCCACAATATCATCTGCGGACAGCGACAGCTTTTTTTGACTACCATACCAATTATATCCTTGAATTTCTGAGTCTTTTATTTTCTTTGCCAGTGGTTCTAAATATAGTGTAAATAACAAATGTGAAAGCGGACAGCCCTGCCTGGTTCCTCTGCTCAAACAGAAAGTATCAGAGAGGAACCCACTCACTTTAATTTTCTCCTGTGATCCATCATATATCCTCCTAATTGACCTTATAATTTTATCATGGAATGCAAATGCTTCCATTACCCTGCTCATAACCTCCCAGCTTACTCTGACAAATGCTTTCTCTGCATCAAAACCCACCAACAATAGTGGCATTTTCTTATATTTAGCTTCCCTCTGGATCATTAATGTTCTGTTAATGTTGCAAAATGATTGCCTTCCCTCCACAAAACCACACTGGTCCATAGCTATCAATTTTGGCATCACCGTTGCAAGTCTTTTAGCCATTCTAGACATAAACACTTCATATTTTATCATGATTTAGGATTGAAAGGGGCTTGTATGAAGCTGAATCTGATGGGTCTTTACCCTCTTTAGGTATTATAGCCACTACCACTTTATTCTAGGATGTTGGTGCTTCTCCTCTTAAAATACTGTTAAACAAAAGCTTCCAGATCTTTATCAGTTTTGTTTCCCTCCTAGTTTCTGAACTTCCACAGGAATACCATCTATTCCTGAGGACTTTCCTATGGATTGGATATTCATCACCATTTTTGCCTCATTTCCTCCTGTCCTAACTTTTGGTAATTGAGTCTTATCTATGTCTAACCTTGGCATATTTAATTCTTCCATAAGCCTGTCCATTTACACCTTTTCCTGATCTTCATATTTCTCTGATTTATACAGACTTTCATAAAATTTCTGAAATATTTCTAGCACCTCTACAGGATCTCGTGTTATGTTCCTTATTATAGGCTCCTTAATCATGGTGATACCCTTTCTACTTTCTGATGCCTGAGTCGTTGTGCTAAAACATTTTGTGCTCTGGTATTGTTCAGCCTTCATTTGTGATCCCCCACTTCCACTGAGTCCAGCATGCAGAATCATCTCTGCAATCCAGCGTATGGGATCAACTGAAACAACTGGACTAAGGGACACATCACTTGAGTTTTACCAGTTTTTCACCCTTCATCTGTGATCCCCCTACTTCCACTGAGTCCAGCCTGCAGGATCATGCCTGCAAAGCAGTGTACAAGACCAGCTGAAAGAACTAGACTAAGGGACTCATCACTCAAGTTTTACCAGTGTAGGTCTCTCCAATACAGAAAAACAGTTGTTAACTTATTGTATTTTTCTATACTGAACTAAGCAGCAAGTGGCGAACACACTACCAGGGAGGATAGATGCCTTTTTGCTTTTTATTTCTCCTGTACCGCCATATTAAGGCCCCAGAAACCCACTGACTTATCAAAGTAGGCTTCTATTCTGGCTATAATAAGCTGTTCATCTATCTATGGTACTCAATTCCTTTTTCCCACTTTTTGGCCATGTACGTATCTCACATATTATAAGTTTAAGTGTAATTTATGTTTTATTGTTCATCCTTAACTAACTTTTAACCTAATTACTGGAGTTAGTGAAGTGAAAGTCACTCCAAACCACTGTTGTGTCTACCATAAATCTCCCTGGTTAACAGGCACTGTGTAAGAATTTGGTTTGTTTTTCCCCCATAACCAGTCTAGTTGGATAACACTGTAAAGCTGTGGCCTTTACCTCCTGGCCTTTGTTTTTACTGATAGTTTTCTTGGCGTGAAGCTCTGCCCTGGTTCTTCCCACTCCATTCTCACTCGCTTCACTCGGGCTCACTCCGCTCCCCTATCCTACCCCCATTCCCACCCACCCCACTTACATTACATTTATACCTAACCAAACCACACCCCTTACTCCAATCAACCAATCCATACCCATCTTCCCAATATCCTCTATAACCCCACCTACTGACTCTACTCCCTCACCTCTCCTTTCACTCTATTCCTCCACCCCCACCTACACGCCATGCATTTCTGCTACACTTTATTTACTAATACTCTTATACTCCACTTTCTTTACCTCACTTACAACTCCACCTCCCTCCACTTATTCCAAGGCAGACACTTGCACTCAGCAACACTATACACTCTCTACTCATAATCCCACAGTTATAGTAACATTAACCCATAACTCTATAATCACACAACCACTCTCCTCTCACCTCTCAAACACTTACACATGAACCATCCCTTTTCCTCAGTTTTCAAATACCGTAAGCTAATTAACAAACATAGACTTCTTTTACTACACTCTATCAAATCAAACTCCAAGCTGACATCCATCCCAACCCATAAATTCTCTCAGTGCCATCAGTCTTCTCCATGTCCCACTTCAACTACCCCTATTCAGTCTATCATACATTCACATCCCTTTCCCCACCTCTAAAACCCTCTAACACTGACCTGCTCCTAACAAATTTCAAATTCTGTAGCATCATAAGAAAACACAGTGAATTTCATGCCCTAGCCGCCTACTCACCATATATAGCTGTTATAATTGAAACCTGGCTAAAGCCCCACATTAATGACAGAGAAATGGTCACAGCTGGCTATAACATCATTAGGCTGGACAGATTAAACAAATGAAGTGATGGTGTCACTGTTATGTTTAAAAACACCCTCAAAATTGTACAACTAAACTGTACCCTCCTGACTTACCCAACTTTGAAATTCTAACTACTCGCCTACAAATCAACCTTAACAAAGCAATAATTATCATAGCCACCTATCTTCCTCCTGGCAATAATCTGCCCATCATTGAAAGTCTATATTCTGGGTATCTACCAAATTCAACCAGGAAACTATTGCGCTTGGTGACTTTAAACTGGATTGGTACACCTGCACATCCAATAACCCTGCCAACTTTCTAAATCTCTTCAACTTCACCCAAACAATAACCTTCCAACTTGTACAGACAAACACTCCAATAAGCAGTCAAGATTAGACTGGATCTTAACTAACAAGCTTAACCTAATGTACTTAGCCAATTGCCTACTAAAGTCCCTCAGCGACCATTCTCCAACCTTTCTATACAGGAAACATGTGCATACCCAAGGCAGCATCTCTTCTAAATACATCTTTAACAAAAAAAACTTCTCCTCCACTACTTTTAGCCTACTACTCCAACAATCTGGTTGGACACTACTTAAACACCTACATTTCAACTTAGCTGTTCAGTACTTCAATAACACTTTCCTTAAAATACTTAATAACCTTGCTCCTACTAGGAAAGTGCACACAAAAGCTAAGCCCCTTCCTTGGCTAACCAATGACACCAAACTACTACTGAAGTGCAGAGGTAGAGCCTAGTCTGCTTATCATATATCCAAAGTCAAAGTTGACCTCTTAACTTATCAGCAACTAAGAAACCTAGCAAAAAAACAAATAAAAAAAAACAAACAAACATATGTCCAATCCTGTCAACAGAAACACCAAAATAACCCCCCAAAATTCTGGCAATCCATCAACTATCTCCACAGCCCCGGTCATACCCCAACCTCACCTTCAGTCACCTCAAACAACTAAGACCCTATTGCAACTCAATTCAACTCCCACTTCATAAACACCATCACCTCCCTGCTAGACAAACAACCAAATCAGCCACTTACAGTCCCCACCCCTTCCCCAGCAAATCCCAAATCCTTCACTTTCACACACGTCCAATCTAATTACATAAATATTCTCTTAACCAAACTTAAACCCTGCTGTAATACTGCAGACAAACTTCCAAATGAATTTCTAAAACTTGCCACTCCTTCAATTGCCTACCCCATATCTATTTTGATTAATTGCTCTATAACAGAACAATATGTCCCACTTCTATGGAAAATATCCCAAATTATACCCCTCCACAAAAGCAGACCCTCCAAAGAACTAACTAACTAACTAACTTTCATCCCATAGCCATCCTTCTCCCCTTGCAAAAATCTTAGAAAAATGCATACACTACCAACTCATTAACTATTTCCTTAGTAATAATCTACTTTCCAGTTCTCAACACAGCTTTAGTTCTAAATATACTACCAGTACTGCCCTACTAACCTTTACTAACACCATTCATCTCATGAATGAAGGAAAACTTGTTTCATCCATCTTTCTTGATACATCCAAAGCCTTTGGCACCATATCCCACCAGCTACTACTAAATAAACTATCTTCTTATGGCCTAAGTTCATCATCCCTAACTTGGTTCCATAGCTATCTTTCCAATTGACAACAAGCTACCAAATGGGAAAAATATATTTCCCCCCTACTCCCCATCCCTGTGGGGTATACCCCAAGGTTCTATACCTGGTCCTCTTTTCTTGATCATTTTCACAAACAACGTAGTTCTGCAACTCAACAAGCCTCCGTAGTACAGTACGCCAATGATGCTACTCTTATCTGCTCAGCCACTTCACCCAGGAACTTCAATAAAAATGCAAACTTCTTTTCAGGACATTGAAAAATACCTCTCTGAACACCAATCCATACTAAACCCCAACAAAACTAAGATAATAGTTTTCAGAAACAAAAAACCCAAACTTTCCCAGTCCTCCCTCACAATCTTCTCCTCAAATGGAACCGAGATAGTACCCACTAACCATACTAAACTTTTAGGTGTTACTATTGATAATAACCACCCTCCTGTACAGTTCTCTCATATTCACAAACCTGCGAAAAATGGACCACAACAACCTGGAATCATGTTACAATACAATTGCCAAATATGCCACAAATTATCCACATAGATCTCACCACTGTTCAGCTCTCTCACAGCTAAATTGGCTAGAGCTCCCCAACCTTTTATCACTAAATCAGCTTACCTTAGCTCACAAGTTAGTCCATCAACCTAGAAACTGCCCTGCTATTTCTAGCTTACACCAACCTAGTACTAATCTCAGATCACTCAGATCTTCTAACAAACTTATGCTAAAGGTTACTCACTCCCACAACTTTCATGGTGACTCCCTATATTCTCATAAAATAACCAAACTCTGGAACACTCTTCCCGAGACCATAGCACAAAATCCTAACCACCAAGAGTTCAATCTACTCCTAAAGGAACACCTTGCTACTCATTGGCTGTGCTCTTGCCATACTCCAGACTAATTCTTTCTCACTTCCAGTACTTTTACCCACCTTTTGCTCCACCTAACTATGCCATAATTCCTGATGCTTCTAGCAACCTCAGTTTCCTCTTCATCTCTAACTGAATTTCTATTTTTTCTTCTCTATGCAGAATTTCTCATCTCTGTATCATTCAGTTGTTTGCTGAATTACATATATTTTCTGCTACTCATACATGTATTCATATGTACTATGTTCATATCTGTGCCTGCATTTGCAGTTTGTCTCAGACCTCAAGGCTATATTTGTATCCTCTGTTATTTTATTTTAATTTGTTTTTTCGTTATATAAATTAATATGCTTTGCATTGCACTGTTGTGGAGCTTTTCTCCCCAGGTCACTGCTGAAAACGGGCTCCTGGCCCAGTCGGACACTACCTGGTTAACAAATGTAATAAATAAAAAGAAAATAAATAAAATAAAAAAAATAGTTGTTTAACAGCAATCTTTCTAAACTCATTTGAGGTAATCCTTTATTTTCTGCTTAGCATTTGCAAATCCTCCTCTTCTTGTCCTGTGAGATTCTCTCTATTCTGTAACACTTAAACATTTGCCAGTCCTTCTAAATAATTCTTGTTACATTTAAACCACTTCTCTTTTTCTTTTATTTCCACCCTATTTTTAAATTCCACTTTAATTTTATCCACTCGCTAGCGATATTTTAGGAAGAAATTTCTGTCTTCTTTAATGACTCCTGAATAATTTTCACTACCCACTTCCTAAATCCCTCTCCTTTCAACAGATAGATGCGAAAATGCCAGTGTCTCATTTTTATTTGATTACCCTGTGTTTTTATTTTAGTTGTCATTGGTGCATGATCTGATATGGTTATTGGATGCATATCAAAATTTTCAATTAAATGCACATGTTCCTTTGAAATGTTCTGTCTAGCTTAGCCCAGTTTTTGTGTCTTGGGGAATAATATGCAAATTAACTCTGAACTCCTACTACTGAATTCACATCTTCCATGCCAAATATTTTATAAATTTCTTCAAAAATCTACCCTCCTTTGTTATATTTTCCACCCCCCTCCCAGACAAATCTTCATTGCTAAACAAAGAAAGTGGAAAAAAGTGCCAAAAGTAAACTGATAACCAAAAATAAGGCACTGGAAGGTTCACCAGAATAAAATCAACTGTTTTATTGAGCGCACACAATATTAAAAAATGTAAAATACATCCAGAATGCATTAACTGTATCTCTGTGTTTTTGTCACATAAACATCTTCAGATGAGCATACCAACTTCTGAAACCCCTTTATATACAGAAATATCCCCAATTAATCAATTAACAAACTATTATACTTTTAAAAACACAGTGCAAAAAAACTATATACACAAACAGTGAAACACAATAAATACAGAAGTGCATAGAAAATCATTTGTTGTTCAAGCAGGAATCTTATAAAAAACATACATTATTTACAATTTATAAAAACTTATAAACAAAAAATGTTTAAAAATGTTTAAAAATATAAAACCTTTTTAAAACCACATTTAAAACACTGTTGTGCAGGTCATACAAAATTTAAAACAGCACCATCTGCTGGAAAGTCACATAATTTAAAGTTTAGCTGACCTAAGCTTTAAGACTGGCTTCAATGAAACCATCTCATTCAAACCAGGATACCTAGTAGTTTCAAGAACTAGTTGCCAGTACAGTTCCCTGTATTCTAGGCGTGTTTCCCAACAGTCCCCCCCCCTAGGATCAATGGGCAATATTTCTATTACATAAAAATGAAAATCAGCTCCTGCACAGTTCAGAGTACGTTTATACAGAGGATTGTTACTGTTCATCTTTTTTACATCGTACCTGTGTTCATACATTCTTGACTTTAATTATCTCTCAGTTTTGCCTATATAGAATGCTTCACATTTGTCACACAAGTCTAAATAAATAATTCCATTAGTATTGCAATTAGCAAAACCATTTGTCTTAATAAGTCTGTCTCTTCTTTTCAGATGAACCATCTCTCCAACTTTAACATATGGGCATTTTGTTAGAAAGGTGAACACCTGTCCTAGGGGAACCATTCTCCAAAATGTTTTTAATACAGCATCCCCTTCTGTAAATACACTTAAAAGGTTTATCAAATATCTACTGCAGGTCTGATGTACTAGCAAATCTGTTCCATTCTCTTTCCATAATGTTTCTGGCCAATCCAGCATCTCCGTCATAAGTAATAACCAAACCACTGTTAAATGTGGTTTTAAAAAGGTTTTATATTTTTAAACATTTTTAAACATTTTTGTTTATAAGTTTTTACAAATTGTAAATAATGTATGTTTTTTACAAGATTCCTGCTTGACCAACAAATGATTTTATATGCACTTCTGTATTTATTGTGTTTCATTGTTTGTGTATATAGTTTTTTGCACTGTGTTTTTAAAAGTATAATAGTTTGTTAATTGATTAATTGGGGATGTTTCTGTATATAAAGGGGTTTCAGAAGTTGGTATGCTCATCTGAAGAAGTTTTTATGATGAAAACGCAGTGATACAGTTAATGCATTCTGAATGTGTTTTACATTTTTCAAATCTTCACTGCTCCAAATCAAATTCTAGTCTCCACCTTTAAGAAATATTCCCTGCTGAAAACTGATTATTTCTCCCAGAATTTTCTTGAGCTCCATTATAGCAGTTTTTGGTGGAATAGAACTACATGCCAGTGTAATCTTCCTCCCTTGCCAGCAGCCCCTTAGGACTGCAAATCTAACATTATCTTTTTTATCCTCTTCTATCACCATTGGAGCTCATCTTGCAATTAATATAAGTACTTCTCTTTTCCTTTGTCCCAGGTATTTCACTGAATAACCATCCTAAAAACCTTTCTTTATCAAATTCACATGCTCATTTATTTCCAAATGTGTCTTCTGTAACATATCTATTTGCACTGTGCATTATTTAATATAGTTCACTACTCTCTTTTTTTGTATATATCTGTGAGACCATTAACTTTTAAAATTATTATGGAAAACATAACTCCATTATAAAGTTATCATCCCCACCTTTTATTTGTAACAGCTTTTTTATTAAGTATATAATTCGAGCTTTTGAAAGAAATCCATTAAAAGAACGAAATATTCTGTTTTTTTTGCTCTTTATCAAATTGAGAACTAGATAGATAAAGAGTTGCTTCTACAAGAATTTATTTATTTATTTTTATTTTTTTATTTTATTTTATTTTATTATTTTTTTTTTTGCTAGATGAAATTCTTTGCTATATTCAATGTTCTTTTTATTTATTTGCTTTCTCTCACTCATTTGGACCAGACTTTTTTTTTTACATTGCAGTGCCTATATTTCTTAAAAGTGAACAACATGTTTACTTTAGCATCTCTATTACACTTGAAAATACATGAGAAAACTTTACTTTATAGCACGCAAATTATATCATGCCCTACAAAAACTTTACTGTTGAGAACAATGTTTTATTTTACTTAGAGTTAACTCTCTCCATCCTCTTCCCTACTTCTAAATGTTCCTCCAAACATTAAAGACATGAAGTAGGGCATATGCTTTAGAGGCACCTACAACTTTAACAAAATCAAAAAGTCCAATATTTCCAGGTTTTCTTATCTCTCATATTTCATAAATATAATCAGTGCTTTGCAATCCCACATTTATTTATTTCAATTTATGAGTTGCTTGTTTTATTCTGTTTTATCTCCATCTCCCAAATCCAGCCTCTACTTAATTTCCAGTGTATTCTCAGTTCTTCTAGTTGACTTTTCTGCTTTTTTTCTGTTTTTCAAGCATTTTCTGTTGAAACATTGGAAAAGGTTTCACTGGCACAGTCTTTCTGTGGTCTTTATTACCAGACGAAGAAGAAGCAGAATCTCCTTCTGTGTTACAACTAACTTTTTGGTGGACAAACTTTTGTATTTCCTCCTTAGCAATTTCTGCATCAGAAAATGATTTAGTCCCTCCAGGAAAGAATATTCTTAAGATAGCTGGGTATAGCAGTTTGAATTCACACCAGCTTCTTGACATTCCCTGTTTACTGGTGTGATGTTTCCGACTCTGGGCCACTAATCAAGGAACCTGAATCTTCACCACTGACACTGGGGAGGGATGTTCATTTGGATAAAAATGGATGTACTCAGTATTTCCAGGTGCAGACCTCTCTACATCAAGCACAATCACCCTTAAGAGCACACAGGGAACACACTCAAGCTGGGGTCTGGATATCTTTATCTGTCTCCTTCTAGGTCCTCAGTAATTCTTCCCACTGATACAGCTGTAGGGTTAGGTCCTCAGCCGAATGTCCTTGCCAAGTCCTCCAGCACCCTCTCTGTGAAACCAGTGTTTTGTGTCCTTGCCCCAAGTAGCTGACAAACACATACTCTTTGAGACTTAATTTTCACAACACACACCTGGGAAAGGCTGGCAGAGATTTACTAGCTTTGCCACCTTCCGTCCAGACTGTAAGGTAGTTTCACTGACACCAGTCAATTACTATAAGGCTCTTAAAAGGGTATCCAATTATACTGAGTGAAATTAATATTAATACCAATGGTAATGTTGACCAAAACAGCAAGGTTTTTGGGAGTGGCCAGAGTTATCACCAAACAAATGTGTGCAAATACTCTCAAAACTTAAATATTTTTCTAAAAGGACCAGCCACAAGAGAAGTTTAAATCTATTTAATAGTAAATAATAAAAGAACATGAAAATACTAAATATCTATTTACAGCAAACACCAAGAGTTTCAGACACAGGAAATATTAAAAATAACACTGATGGAAAGTTTCACACAGTTATAGAAAAGCGGCATTCAGCTAATCTCACTATCTGTTCCTCATTGACTAAAATAATTACTGTTGTTACTTACTGAATAGAGCAAGGCAAGATGATGTGGATCAATATCATTCTAGTCAGGTCTTCAAGAACAGACTGCCCAGTCTGACTGAAAGACTTCTCACTATACTATCTAAATATTCTTTCAGAGTCGAGTACACAATGACACCACATCTAATTATCTGACTCTGCTTCCCACACTCACCAACAAAGCTGACAGGATTTTAGCACATACATGTTACCGTACAGACACAGAGCTTTACTCAGATGTGGTGCATCTGCTGTAAGTCATAAAACCATAAAACCATTTCATTCTTCCTACAGGTGCTACAGCCTATTCCCTAGCACAGACATTGCATCTGTGGCTTCATTCAAAATTGTAGAATAACATCTTTATGGCTTAATGCATAAAGTAATTTAATTTCAGATATATTTTAAACTTTCCTGCAGCTGGATTGTGATTAACTTCTGCTCTGTCAGTATCCTTTGTTGAAACATATACATTTAATTCAGTTACAATAATGCATGTACAACTCTTTTCTTTCCAATGGGACACACTGTTGATACATATTAACACACACAGCTTTACAAATTCATTTTTCAAAATGAGCATCTGTACAAATCAGTTTGATAAAGAAATGACATATGATTCTTTAAAAAATTCCAGCTAGCTATGCTGGCACATGTTACACATCCACTGCCCAACTTCTCCTTGAATGGCTGACAGTTCCTCCTATCACCACAAGTGGAATAAATGTACTCCTCTTCTGCCTAGTGTACAGTGAGTAATCATTTTCCATAAACACTGTACTGTCTCCAACTTTTACTACTTTGTCCTTCTGCCAGGTTTGTCAGAATAAACTCCTGCTGGTAGGATTGCATATTTAGTATTAAAGGTCTAGGTTGCTTTCTCATAGCCAGGTCTGGAGCATACACATTTATTTTTATTTTTATTTTATTTTATTTTACATTTTATAACCGGTGTTGTCTGACTGAGCCAAAAATGCCCCTTTTCAGCAGAGGCCTGGGGAGAAAAGCTCCACACAGAAAAATAATTACAGATACATGTATATATTTAGACATGATCAGTATACACATAAATTACAATAGATATGTTTTTACAGTGGTATGCAGCACATCAACAGTTACAGTGGAGAGAAGAAGCAAGAAAATTTAAAAATAAAGGTAATTAATAGATTTGTGGTGTACAGTTGAAATTTGGAACATGGGTAGAATCCATACATAGCACATAGGAACAGTACATACATTGTACATTAGCCAGAGTTTGTGAGTAAGAGTGAGAACTGTTATCAAGTACACTAGGCTTAGTATGTGTACCTTATCCACTTTCACTAGCCTAGGGAGCAGTTATTGCACTGCCAACTTTGCTTGAGATGTTGCCTAATGAGGTTTTTAAAGGTGGCTATAGATGATGTGTTTTGTATGCTAGTGGGGAGAGAGTTCCATTTTTTAGCCACTGAACTACTATATAGTGTGTCTCCAATGCTATTATAGCTGTTGGTGACTTCTAGTAGTAGCTTGCTTGATGATCTAAGAGGCCTTTTGGCTGAGTGATGTTGTACTAGGTTTTTGAGGGCAGGACATTTATTGGGGAGGTACTAGATAGAGAGATAGAGGCAGAACTGATTGTAGGTTAGGAGGTTGGGCAGTTCAAGCCAGTGGAGCTGG
Source organism: Protopterus annectens (assembly GCF_019279795.1). Taxonomy (NCBI): domain Eukaryota; kingdom Metazoa; phylum Chordata; order Ceratodontiformes; family Protopteridae; genus Protopterus; species Protopterus annectens. The sequence goes on from NC_056729.1 coordinate 1,059,438,094, forward strand.
CTCAAAGCAGTACAGTGATGGTTTCTATATGAGCAATTTGCAGCAAAGTGGGTAATTCTGTTATAGCAGACTTCCATTTTGCTTAGTTCAGTTTTGTTGAGATGAGTCAGAATGGGAGATGCATAGAGAAGGGTGGATAGAAGTTGGGAGCGAGCAATGGCTGATCTTTTGTTGTTGGTAAAAAACAGTTTGATACGGTAGAGTGATCCCAGTTTGTCATGTAATTTTTTAATACTTAAGTTGAGATGACTATCAAATTTTAGGTGGGAGTCAATGGTTATTCACAATAGCTTAGCCTGCGCCACTGGAGCGATTGGAGTAGCATTTGCAGAGTAGCTAGTGAATTGACTGTTATCAGTGTTTTTGTTAGAACTGGTTATAATCATAAGCTGAGTTTTCTTTGTATTAAGGATAAGTTGGGCTTTGGTAAGGTAGTTTTCAATGTCAGAGAATGCTAGATGAGTTGTTTGCAGAAGGGTGGGAATATTTTGTGCAGTACTGATTAAGGTAATATTGTCTGCATACTGAATAATAGATGCATGCTGTGTGGATGTATGGAGGTCATTTGTGAAAATTATGAACAGTAGTGGTCCTAAGATAGAACCCTGTGGGGCTCCTATAGTTATGGGCAGCTGAGGAGAGAGAAAATGTTCCCATTTCACAGCCTGGTACCTGTCTGTTAAGTAGCTTTGGAACCAGGTAAGAGTGGAATTTGATAGGTGATATTGGTTTAGTTTGTTTAGCAGGATTTGGTTTGAGACTGTCAAATGCTTTAGACATATCCAAAAAAAGAGTTGACACCTGCAGGCCTTCATTTTTGAGATTGTTTATTGTGTCTGTGAAGCAGAGGAGGGTTGTAGTGGTACTATGGGCAGGTCTGAAACCATGTTGAGTAGGTGACAGGATGTTATTTTCTTGGAGATTTTTAGCACCTGGGTATGGATGCATTTTTCTAGGATTTTGGCCAGGGGGAGAATATAGCAATGGGTCTATAGTTATTAAGTTCAGTGGAGGTCCCACCTTTATGTATGGATATTTTCCAGAGTTTGGGCACACAGTTTTCAACAATTGATCTCTTTATGAGTGTGGAGATTGGGATAGCAATAGCATCTACTGTGAGCTTCAAGAAATAGCTGGGGAGTAGGTCGGCTACTGTTAACAAGGTTTATAGTTTGGAGAGCATGCTTTTGACTGAGGTGATGGAAACTGTTTTGAAAGTAAAGCTTGTATTAGTATTATTTATGTTGGGGGGATAGTGAGGTTGGAACTGTCCTGTAATACTAAGGAAAGAATTGAGTTCACAAAGTGGGAGTTGAATTGTGTTTCAATAAGAACTTTAGTGTCAGGGGTGGTCGGTTTGGGGGTAGCCTTTTGGGTGGGTTTTAGTAGCTGGTTTACATTTTTCCAAAATTTTTGGGGGTTGCATTGGTATTCAGTTTGTAATGTTGTGTAGTAAAAACAAAATGAAAACTCCAGCAAAGCTAGAACTTCCACTGAGTGACCTCCCAAAACTCTTGTATGAGAGGCACATGGTATATATGCAAATGATCCTTATGAACAGCAGATGTTTCAGATAATTGGCAATTCTGAATGCCCATGACTTGTTTCGTCATTTTAATGGAGAAGTTCAGGCCAATAAAGCCAAAACCCACTAGCTGTGGATATGCATATTTTGGCCTAGTTATGACCTCATCAGCACAGCACAAGCAGAATGTTTGACTAAGCATTAGAAAACAGGGCTGTTATACCCAGCTGATGTTCAGTATCATGAATGCCCATGACTTATTTAGTCAAACACTTTGCTTGTGCTGTGCTGATGAGGTCATAACAAGGCCGAAATATGCATATCCACAGTTAGTGGGGTTTGTCTTTATTGGCCTGACATTGTCCATTAAAACAATGAAACAAGTCATAGGCATTCAGAATTGCCATTTAGCTGAAACTCCTGATGTTCATAAGGATCATTTGCATATATCCCATGTGCCTCTGATACAAGAGGTTTGGGAGGTCACTCAGTGGAAAATCTAGCTTTGCTGGAGTTTTCATTTTGTTTTTACTGATTGGTTTTTCAGTGACCTTCTCACTCATTGTTTTAGTAATGTCGTGTAGTAGGATTTTTTGTCCAGCCTAATCCATTTTTTTGCATGGTTGCACAGTTCTTGGTACCTAGTTAAGCTTTGTGTTTCTTTAGTTTTTTTGATAGTAAATCCAGGCAGTGTCTCTGGACTTGAGGATTTGTTTGGTTTCTTTACTGAGCCAGGGGTTTGTAGATGTTCTAACCTTGATTTTTGTGCAATGGAGCGACAGTGTCTAGGTGTTGTAGAAATGTTTTGTTGAAATATTCTACAGCTTGGTCAAGTGGGAGGGTTTTTCAGGGGGGGTCCAGTCACTGTTATAGAGTAGAGTATTGAGGACCTCAGGAGATAATTTTTTGTGTTTCTAGTGGATTTATAGATAGTGGTTTTGCATAGGCTTGTTCTACTACGTATAAAGTATATTATGTTGTGGTCACTTAAGGTATCTGGGAGACTGCCTGTGTGAGGAACAATGTGGGGTTGTTAGTTAGGACCCAGTCAAGGATGGATTCCCTTTTAGATTTTTTATCACATCTAGTTGTAATTTGGACTAGCTGCTGGTAGCCATGAAAATTTATTAGATTACTTGGTGGTTCTGATATACAGGTGAACCAATCTAGGTTGAAATCCCCCAGAATAAGGGTTGCTTGTGAGTATGTGGAAGAACACCAGGATAAGAAGTTTTCAAGGCTTGCAGGTATATTAGCAGGTGGAATCTAGATCACAATCATGGTGATGATCTTTTTAGGGTGAAGTTGAAGTTGTGAGATAAGTATGACCCAATTATTGGGGGAGGGGCAGGAGTTTGGTATTTGATGTAAAGTTAAGTTGGACTTATACAGTAAGGCAGTTCCACCCCCTTTACAAAGTGGTCTGTCTTGTCTAATGATATTGTAGCTGGTAGGGAGAACTTTTGAGTTAGTTATGTTTTTATTTAGCCAGGTTTCTGTTAAAGCAACTATGTCTAGGGAGTAGTGTGCTATTGTGGCCTGGAGTTCAGGTATTTTATTTTTGATACTTCTAATATTAATATTTAGCATTAAGAGATGGCTGGTTTTGCTGCGATTTTCCTAGGGATGAAGATAGTGGGGGTATTATATTCTGATAATTGGGTTGGAGACGTTTGTGCTGGACAGGGTGGATTTGGGCCTGGGTTGAGATGGATGTCCCCATGTATGGTGAACCTGGTGTTGAAATGGTGATACAGATGTTTGAGTTTGGTGATGAGTGTGAGAAAGTAATTTGTTTTTTTTTGGAGAAGGAATGAGAGCATATCTGTTTAGTTTTGAATTGGTCAGTTATGTAGCTCTTAAACAATTATGGGCAGATATTATTATAATGTGTGGTGTCTGTATATGAGAGTGTATAATATAGTGACATGCTACTAAGTTTAAGGATATTGGTAGAGTGATACGTTGTGGAGTTATAAAGAATTATGAGAAGGAAGACTAGACTTAATTGTGTGATAGTCATGGTTATAAAGTTTAAGTTGGTTCTAGGTGGAGGTGTGGATAGGAATTATAGTCTTGTACTATATGTGGATGGGTAAGTAGTGTGGTGTGATGTAATAATACCTAGAGGGAATGTGAGTGGTTGGGAGTATTGTGTGGTGTAGCAAGTGGGTGTGGTGTAATGTGATCTGACTTGAGGAGCTGAGATTAGTGGAGGTGATGTGAGGTTGAGGTGTGGGTGTGGTTGGGATGATTATAAATGCAAATATAGTGAGGGCGGGTGGGAATTGGGGGCAGGGGAGTGGAGAGGGCCCAAATGTTAATGAGGGTGAATGGAGCGGGGCTGAGCCCATCAGGAGAAAAGTAATGGATGGCAAAAAGTAAGTGTTACTTTACAAATCTGAACACTTTAACAAATTCCTGAGGTCTAATGGCTTACCAGCAAGGATAATTCAATTGCTGAAGAGCACTTCTGTCCTGGTGGGAGACTAGTAATTTAAAGATGGCTCCATGCACAGCAGGAATCTAATATAGACTTAGTATTGGGGAGAGGGATAGCACAAGGGGTGTAAACCAGGTGCAATGCAAAGAAATTAGCCAAACCAGAGAGGCAAGCAGTGGAAATCTATCAGTGAAGGCCTCAGAGGGGGTGAGTAATAATTCAAACTCTACCTGTAAAGTGAAGGAGAGAAGAGACAGCAAAGTTTATTAAGGTTGGGAGTGTGTCTTCACAATGACTTGCTTATTAGTAGCCAGTTTGTGCACAGATTAGAGTAGGGAGATACATTAGCAATGAAGGGGGAATGTATAGAGATGCAAATATAGGTGGGGCTCAAGAGATATAAACTAAGGCAGACAGTACTGAGAGGGCTGCTTGAGGGTTAACTTAATCACAGAGAATAGGAAGGGTCTGAATTAAGTGTATATTGTCTATTGGACAGTTAGGATTATTGCACTAGCTGGAGGGGGGGCACAAGGCTACAACAGTCAGTTTTATTAGCAAGCTGAGAACTACTAAGTTAGACTCTTAATGTTAAGCTTCACTATCATAACACATACAAGTAGAATGCTTTGGTGGACTGACCTTGCTCTTCAGGCTCAAAATGTATATTCTTGTTTAGTTTTGCAGTACTGATCCCTTCCTAGACTGTATGGGTGGGGTGGTAGCCGCAGGCTGCAGAGTTGCTTGAGTGTACTCTTGCTCTTCAGGCTCAAAATGTATATCCTTGTTTAGTTTTGCAGTACGGATCCCTTCCTAGACTGTATGGGTGGGGTGGTAGCTGCATCCTGCAGAGTTGCTTGAGTGTGCTCTTGCTCTTCAGGCTCAAAATGAATATCCTTGTTTAGTTTTGCAGTACTGATTCCTTCTTAGACTGTATGGGTGGGGTGGTAGCTGCAGACTGCAGAGTTGCTTGAGTGTGCTCCTGCTCTTCAGGCTCAAAATGTATATCCTTGTTTAGTTTTGCAGTACTGATTCCTTCTTAGACTGTATGGGTGGGGTGGTAGCCACACACTGCAGAGTTGCTTGACTGTGCTTAGCAAGCAGAATTTAATTGCTGAAGAGCACTTGTGTCCTGGTGGGAGACTAGTAATTGCCCTTTCAATAAACAACTCCTGCTGTGGAATAACACTCGAGTTGCTTATTTATGCGTTCATAGAAAATAATACAGTCTGTTCCTTCCAGCTTCTCAGTACAACAGAAATTCTCAGATTTTTCCTCATGTACTCTATCCTCTAATTCTATTATTTTTGAAACATCTCTTTTTGAGCGGTCTCATATTCAGCCAGCCTTTTCTTCATTTCGTCCTCTGATTTTTGGAGTTTTTTTTACCTCATTTGAATATCAGTTTAAAGCTTCTTCCATATTTTCCATCCTTTTGTTGTTTGAGATGATATACTCCATCAGTGTTTTATTTATTTTAATCAGCTCTCAGTACATTTGACTTATTTTTTCTTCTAGGCTTCTGGAAGTCATATCTTGCACCAAAACTGGAGCTTGCATAGTTTTTGGTGAACAGCTGCAGAATTCTTCCTAAGTTAGTGCTTTTTCCTCAGCTTTTGTGATTGATTTTCTTTCAGATTCTCTGAATTTCATTTTTTTTGCTGGTATCCAGGCAGTGCATTTACTAGCCAGTTATTGAAATTTACCCAGAAATATGAGTTCACCTGTTCTGTCTTCTCAGTTTCTGTTTTCACACTGGAAGAGCTGAAATTAAGCTGTTATGTGCAGCCATCTTGGAAGTCAAATACAAACACTCTTGACCAAATAGTAAATACATTCACTAGATGCTCCAACATGCTGGGCCTTGTGCTCACAAATATAAGCGAACACTGCACTCCCCACGTCTCATCCTCCCTGGTAAGGTCCAGCCATAAAGCTGTCGTCTCTGAAATCAAAATAAACTCCATAATCCCATTAAAACCAGTAACTGTGAAGAACTATTTGAAGGCAAATTATCTTTTATTAAGTGATGGTTTGTCAAAAGTCAGTACTTCTCCAGACATCATGAACACAGCAGCCTATGCTGAATTGCTGTCTGAAATTTTGTATAGCCATGTCAGTAGCTGCACAGAGGCTGCTGTATCTGCTAGAAGTAAGCCCAAGACTAGCCCCTGAAACAAATTGCCCTAGTGGCATCCAAAATTAAACTGGATATGTGACAAAAGGAAAAAAAAATATGGCAAAAATCAGTAAGGGTAACATCCATAAAGATAAAAACATTCTCACTAAAATAAATAGGCAACTAAGAGGAACAATTAGGTCAAGCAAAGCCAACTTTGAAGTTAAGATAATGTCCCAGGTGAAAGATAACCATAAGGCCTTCTTCAGCCATTTCAGAAACCTTAAGGGCAACAGACAGGAATGTGCTGAACTGGTGGTTAATGAAGCCACATTCACTGAGCCTGGCAATATAGCAAACCTGTTAGCAGACAAATTCATTTCCAGCTTTACCCCCCTCTCAGCACTAACCATCCTCCTAAAATACCCTTAAACATAACCCCTCCAACTATAGCTAGGGAGCCTGCACTTGCTGCACTCGTTAAAACCAAGACCACGGTCTCAATGGACCCTGTTAACATTCCAGGATGCCTCCTGAACAGTTTAAAATATGACTTATCAGAATTCCTGTAGTCATTATTTAAATATAATCTTAAAAAAGGCTTTGTCCCATATGAATGCAGAACAGTGAGAGTCAGCTCCCATCATAAGGGAGGACTTTCAACAGATCCTGGAAAATACAGACCTATTAGTCTTATTTGCAAAACCATAGAAAGATTTATCATGAAAATATCGACAAGAACATAGGAGACCTCCAGACACTAGATCCATCCCAATTTGTCTTTGTCAAAGGAAAGTCATGCTTACTAAATCTAGTGGACTTCTTTGAAAAGGTCACCAAGGCAATAGATGTAGTGAAAACAGTGCATACTGCTTATCTAGACCAGACTAAAGCATTTGAGACAATACTCTACTCGGGCATTGAGAATAAACTTACAGAACTAGGTATAAACCATTTTATAACACACTGGATAACTAGCTGGCTGACTTATATGACCCAGGAGGTTAAAATCTGTTTAGCCACCATTACACTTTGAAATCTACTCATTGGATATCAAAGCTAACATCAAAGGTACCTGGCTAACAAAGTTCACAGATGATTGTAAACGTTGAGAAGCCATTGAATCCACCCAAGGTGAGAACACCCTTCAGGAAGGTCTAACATAGACAAAAGCTTTGTGCCAAGTCCATGGCTTTAAACTCAATATCAGGAAATGCATTATAGTAAATTTTGGAAAGTTGACCACACCGGGTAACTATGTCATCAATAAAACACTATAAAAACTTGATTTACTTGTCAGGGATGTGGGAACTCATGCAGATAGTAACCAAGTCTTCGACCAACATGTGTTTAAGGTAGTAAGAAAATCCTTCTATTTTGCTCAACTTATAAGCAAGGCCATGTCATCTCGGTCCAGACGGGTCATCATACTACTGTAGCTGTCGCTCATCAGACCTATAATAAAGGATAATGCCCCCTTCAGTATGTACCTGACCAGATGCATGCAGCAACTGGAATGTCCACAAAGGTTCCTTATAAAAAGGATGCAGGGAGAGAACACAATGTTGGATGCTGAGCTCCCCAAAACCCTTTCTCTTTATGCTGTATCATACAGACTGTACCATACAGATGTCTGAGAGCTGATCTTTGCACATCTGCAAAACAACAAAATCAAAATTAGTAGATTAAAAGACCCAGATTTTGCTTGTGACAAAAACAGGACATGTTGAAGAGACAGATATGCTTCTTAGAGAATTCCCATTCTCTGGAACAGGCTCCCTATCCCTATTTAAGCACAACTTAGATCAATGGATGGATAATTGGAAATTCACCACTGTCTGGCACATATGTCACTGAGGGATAGAAGCAGTCAACAAATCACCCCTATATAAATCAAATTTGTGAGTCACATTTAGCTTGCACTGCTAGGCTTGAGTTCCCTTGTGGTCGTTAGCATAGTATACACCTAAGAATCTATGAATAAATGGATAAAAATAAATAAAAAATACATTTGCCTTAAATGTAATATTACTTTTTGCTACCTTCTAAGAGCAGTTAATTGCAGCGATATTGTCTTCCTTCTCTTAGAGTACATATGTGTGGCTAGAGCTGGGGATCTGTGTCGGGGTGGTCCAGCAAATTCTGTCACAATAGGCTTTCCCTAGTTATACGTTCATTGGTTTCTAGGTTAGTACTAGGCTGACAGACCTTGTGGGCCATTTAACCTAGCCAATTACCCCATGTGAGAATTAAACCCTCCACCTTGTGTTTGCAAAGTAAACACCTTAACCATTTTATATATATATATATATATATATATATATATATATATATATATATATATATATATATATATATATATATATATATATATATATATATCTGTAGTTAGTATATATGGCACTGTGTATAGTACTGTAAGGCAAGTAAAATGTATATGCCCTTTTCCCCATTGTACTGTGATCCTGGAGTTAGTATATATAGCTAGGGGAATGTGGGGGGGGCACAGCCCCCACATTGGGGGTGTGGGGGCATAGCCCCCACTTAGTTTGAGTACATATTGTCTTCTTCAGAAAGTTAGTCATTGGTGTTACAACTATGCATGTCTATTGTTTAAATGTATTGTTTTGGTAAAATAAAATATAAAACAAACAAGGTGGGGAGCTATGCCCTTCACATCCCCCAATGTGGGGGGCTGTACCCCCCAACTATATATACTAACTCCAGGATTGAACTACAGTGGGTAAAAGGGCATATACCTTTTACTTGCCTTACAGTACTCTACACAGTGCCATATATACTAACTGCAGTTCAGTGAAATGAGTTTTCAGTAATTTGTGTTTTCAGCGAAGTGGTCACGGTGAAATGAAATTCAGTGAAATGAGATTCAATGAAACAAAGTATTTATCACCCTGGTGCCAAATCCCTCACTACTGATTGTGTACTTAGGATGTTGTTATTAATGTGATGATATGTGGGGACGTCACTCTCCCCAAAGGGGATGATGATGCATTTTTTGACATTCAACTTGAGGCCATGTTTCTGGCACCAGTCATTTGTTTGGGTGATATCCTCTTGAAGGACGTCCACATCACTTGGGGAATTGATGACTGCACCCAGCTTGCAGTCATCTACAAACTTGTTCAGCCAAAGCCCACTGGTTTTGGCCTGCACCTTAGAGAAGTATATCCCAAATAACAGAGGCCCAGGACTGATCCTTGGGGTACGCCACTCAGTACTGTTCTACTGCTTGAGGTGGCTTGGGCTTCCCCTGTTTTGATGAGGTGGATTCTATCAGTGAGCCAGTTTGCTACCCATCTGGTAGCATATGGATTGAGGCCTAGTTGATAGAGTTTATCTATTATGCCCTAATGGGGAATAGTGTCAATGGCTTTGGCCAGGTCAATGTAGGCGGTGTGCATCGTCTTTCCCTTATCCGTTAGCTTTGGTGACTGTCTCAAAAAAGTCAACCAGATTTAACAGACAAAGCCAAACTTATGGGGTCAAGTGTTTGGAGGTTGTCAATGTGCCTATTAATGAGGTCCATGGCCTTACAGATCAGGCTAGTTTGGCTGATGGGTCGATAATTTACCAGATCAGTGGATGCTCCACCTTTGTGTAAAGGGATGACAGTGGCCGTCCTCCACTTGGCTGGGACAAAGCAGGTCCTCAGGCTTTGGTTGACTAGGGTGCCTAATGGTGCTGCAAGTTCATGTCGGAGTTCATGTGGGATGCAGCCTGGGATGTTATCGGGTCCCATGGAGGCTTGCCTTTGAGAGGGCAGTGATGACCTGTTCCCTAGAAATATGGGGTGGGGGGCAGGTACTAGGGATGTCCTGATTTACTGATGGGGGGACAGAGGGGAGAAGTTTTTGCTGAATCTGTCACCCAGTAGATTGGCAATATCTACAGCATTTGTGTATGCGGTGTCCTTGACCACCAGTTCTGAACAGATCTGGGTGCTTCCTTTGAGATTGCAGACATATGTGAAGATGCCTTACGATTGTCTCTAGTAGATGTGGTCAATTTGGACTTGATGTTGGCTGTAGAGGATTTTACTAGTGATCATATTTGCTTGTTCAGGCTAAGGAGAGATTGCTTCCAATTGGGCACCGGCTCCTTCTTGGTCCTGGACAGCTATTTTTTCCTTTTGTTATATAGTTTTTTTATTGCAGATGTCCACCAGACAGGTTTACTCTTCCTTGCGGAGGATGATATTGTCCTGTTGGGTATTCCTGATTCCATTCATCTACATAAATGCTCATATAATACTTTGCTATAGATTTGGACATTGGTGCCAGTTCCTACAGAGGGGGAGGGGGCTGTGAAGTTGTTTTTACCATCCCTCAGGAGGTTGTAATCAGCTTTGGAGAAGTTCTTTTGTTTGACCCTAGCTGGGGGGGGGGGGTCAGGGGAGATGGTGACTTCGAAAGTGACCGCTTTATGGTCGGATCTTACTCAGCGAGGATGATACTGTAGGGGTGCTGCAGTGTTTACTCATGTTGGTTAATACCAAGTCCAAGATATTATCACCTCTTGTGGGGGTATCGACTAGCTGTTCCAAGGCATTTGCATTGAGAAAATCAAGGAATCTCTGGGCATTTGTTTGCTGGCATGAGTAGTTTTTAAAATCTATGGTTGGGTAGTTAAAGTCGCCCAGGATCAGGGTAAAGGGTTGAATCTTGATAGATTTGAAGAGGTCCAGATATGTGGAGTGGACATCTTAGGTCAAATTTGGAGGCTTATTGCTATCTATAATTTGAATAGGGGTCTTGCCAATGGTTAACTGCACCTGGAATGCCTCCTGTGTGTCATACTGTTTAACCAGCCTGGAGCACATCCAGACTTCTTTCTTCAGACGAATCATCCAACAAGTCCCGCTAGACCAAGAATGATCCAGAACCTACTCAAGATTCTTTTCAGTGCCAAAAAAGACAGGGGACTGGAAACCAGTTTTGGATCTTAGTGTACTGAACAAGTCTGTTCGACAAACAAAGTTCTGGATGGTCACGGTACAGTCTATTCTTCCCTTTCTGAAGAAAGAAGACTGGATGTGCTTAACTGACCTTCAGGATGGGTATTACCATATAAAAATGGACAAATACTCCAGAAGGTTCCTCCATTTCTGGCTGGGAACCAGTCATTACCAATTCAGAGTACTGCCCTTTGGACTCATTACAGTCCCAGGGTGTTCACCCAATGCATGGCAGTAGTAGTAGCTCACTTGAGATTGCAAGGTTTCATAGTGTTTCCGTACTTGGATGACTGGCTCATGACCGCTTTGGTCAGGCATAATTTAATAGCAGCTAGAGACTATACCCTTGACACCTGTGCCCATCTGGGGGTTACTGTCAATTTAGAAAAGTCATATTTAATTCCAACACAAAATGTAGAATTCATAGGGGCTGTACTGAATACTCAAACAATGATAGCATCTCTTCCCCCAGAATGACATCAGAGAATTGTGGTTCAGGTTTGAAAGTTAGTTCGCAGGAAAAAGGTTCCAGCACAATTAGTCTTGCAAGCTCTAGAACCCATGGCAACTTCTATAACTCTAGCCTCCATTAGCCAGGTTACATATGAGAGTTCTGCAATGGCCACTAGCTTCCCAAGTGGTCTATCCTTCACCATCCAATGTCAGACCAAATCTTAATCACCAACCATTGCAAAACGGACCACCATTGGTGGATGAATTCTGAGTAGATTCTTCATGGTTGTCCCTATGTTTTCCAGATCCCACTGCCATAATGACCACAGACACCTTCCAAATGGGGTTGGGGGCATTATCTGGGCAAGACCATTCAAAGCACTTGGTCCCCATTAGAGTCCACCTTGCATATAAATGTCTTGGAGATGAGTGGTGTTTCTTGTGTTGCAGGCCTTTCAGAAAGCTCTTCCTCAGGGTACTATTGCAATTCAAACAGCCAATATGTCAGTGGTTTGCTAAATCAACAGAGAGGAATCAAGTCGTACCCCTTTGTCTAGAAGCTGTCAGTGTGGCACTGGGTGACCTCATCCAACCGCTTACTAACAGCAATACACATTCCAGGGAGCTCCAATGTGATTGCAGACAAGTTAAGCAGATGTATCCTTCAGCCTCAGAAGTGGTCTCTCATTCTAGAAGTGGTGAAAATGATATTCTGCTACTGGGGTCAACCTTGCTGCAACTTATTTGCATCTCCCCTAAACAGCAAATACAGCAATTACTTCACCCTGATTCCTCCTCTGGGGAGGTCACTCAGGGACACTCTCCTTCACAATTACCCCCCCCCCCCGCCGTCTACTGTATGCCTTTCCCCTGGTACCTCTAATTCCCAAATTCTTACAGAAAGCATTCTGGTTGAAGAGTAGAGTAATCCTCATTGTCCTCTTTTGGCCTCGACAGATTTGGTTACCATTTCTTTGGTCTTACTTGATTCATCAACCTTGGATTCTGGACCCAGTGCCAGATTTCCTGTCACATCCAGACGGCTTTGTTCACTCAAACATTTTGAACCTCAAGCTAAGTGCATGGTTCCTCCAATTCCACTAGCTGCCAGGCATCCTAATTTGTCCTCTCCAGTATGTCCCATCATTTTATCAGCTCATAAACCTTCTACTAGAAAACGATATTTAATAAGTGGAATAGATTTACAATTTGGGCTCATGAAAAACAAATTAACCCTTTCTCTGCTTCAGTTGAGAATGTTTTAGATTTCTTTGCATCTCTGTTCAGTATTGGGGCTTCTTCAGCTACCATCAAACTACAATTGGCTGTGATTTCTAATTTTCACAATGGTTTAGAAGAACATTCTTTAGCCTGTCACAGGCTTTGTAAATCATTCTTAAGAGGCAGTTTTTTGTTAAAACTCCCATATAAAGATCCGACTCCCCATTGGGACTTGAATTTAGTACTACAAGCAGTAATACATTCCCCTTTTGAACCCTCGGTGGAATGTGATCTGAAGTTTCTATCTTGGAAGACACTCTTTTTGGTAGCCATTACTTCAGCCAGAAGAATTTCAGAAATCCAGCCATATCATCTGAACCTTCTTACCTAGTTTTTCATAAGGATAGGATATCTTTATGAACAAACCCCTCCTTCCTTCCGAAGGCAGTGTCAGAGGCTAATATCAATGAGACTATTCATTTACTGGTCTTCTTCCCTAATCATTCTAACAAAGGAGAATACACTCTACATTTACTAGATGTCCATAGGCAATTATGTTTCTATCTTCACAGAACAGAATAAGGCAATCAAGTCAACTGCTTGTTTCTTTTTCTACTGCAAAGTTGGCAAGGCAGTCAGCAAGATTACCCTATATAAGTAGCTGAAAGATTGTATTTCTTTCATTTATGATAAAATAAATTAACCTTGTCTAAATCTATCAAAGCACATTCTATAAGGTCTGTAGTCATTTCAGCAGTCTTCCAGTCTAGAGCTTCTATGGATGACATATGTGCAGCAGCCTCTTAGGCTTCTTCCCATATGTTTATTATTTATTACAAACTGGACCTTGTCTCTAGGGGAAGATCATCGTTTGGCTCGATGGTATGCAGGCATATTCTTCCGTGAGTCCACCCAAGTTTTTAGGTAGCTGGGGACTCTGTCCCATCTGTCAAGGATAAAATGAAGATTGACAACATCATATAAAGAAGTTATGTACTTACCATAACATTCCATCTGTGTTGTTGATGTTCATTTATCCTTGACTCCCCCTCCACCTCCCATCCTCAAAGATTTTTGGTGGAGCGGATCCCATGCGCCTGAACTGTTATGCTTCCCAAACACAGTGGATAAGGCTTCCATCTGGCGTACTTCCTGTATGTGTATATACATAGATAGATATATATATGTTTTCACATGTTTACACATTTTCTGCAAACTTGATGTGATGTAACTGAAAGAGAGGGATTCTGGGTAGAGGTGATGTTCAGGTATGCCAAATGGGACAGAGAAGAAGGGATTTACACAATTTTGAATCATGTAGGGAGAACCTAGAGACAATAGATATGGCTAGTGAGCCTAATCAGCCTGCAGTTATCTTGGTCAGTGTAGAACCAGGCCTTAGGGAGAGGATGATTATGGCATTTTCCATTCTTTAGATAGCTGTCCTTTGGAGAGACTTCGACTGAAAATGTTTATATGAAGTTTGGCTAGGTAATGCTTTTAAGCTTACTAGCAAGGCAGTTGAGTGTGCTGTCTGGCCACATGGAGGAATTATTTTTCTTTTGTTCGGGGGAAGGTGATTGAGTCCTGGTCAGTATTGATGATGGGGGTTTGGCTTGAGCCAGTGTAGGCAGGATCAAGAATATTATAGTAGGTCATTAAATTTAGGACTGACTTTATTAACCAGGATATTAACTATGGATTCTGGGGCAGTGTGAGTCATAGTATTTACAATAGTTTAGAGCACAGCAGGATATGTCTAGTAATACAAAAAAAAACTTAAGAAGAAAATGGAAATATAACCCATTTATATTTTATTTCCTTTGTATCCTCGTACTTTTCATACCTATACTCTTATCCTTTCTCTTACATACTTCTCTTAAGAGTATCCTCATCTCTGACTAGTACCCAACCACACATCTGCATAAATGCACTTCTAATATATCACTCATCTCCTAGAATTCAACATCAAGAATGATAACTACAATTAATGCAATACTACATTTTGCTTGGAAAGAGTATTCATTACTGAAATTTGTTTGTCTTATCTACATTTGTGACATGTTGTCATATTGCCGGTCCTGTACATTTATTTCTTGTTATGTTTATTCTTTACTGTGCCTTTATTGGTTTGATATAATCTTTCCATGTCTCTCATATTATTTGTTTTGTTCTTTGACTGTTCTTCCTTCAAATGTAACTCGTTTTTTCCACTGCACTCAGAACATTGAGAGAAAAGAGTCCTGGGACCAAATCAACAATCTGATCACAAAAACACATATCATGTCTTATAGTTGTTTTTGGTGTTGGTTCACAAAATTATATGCTGATAGGCAGCCTTTGTGCTTCTGATAGTATTCTTCAGTTTCTTAATAATTTGGTTATGTTTTGTTTTATGAGCTGTGACGGCACACAATTTATAAAAGTCTAGGAGCTTATCTTTCTTGTTATATAATCTGAGGATTCTCCTAGCCAATCAGATTGGAGAGCTGAAGCACTTATTGTCTAGATTATGAGAGAAGAGGGTTAGGTTTCCAGACACAGTGATTCAGTAAAATAAAATTACTTAGTTAGGGTTTGGGTGTCAGTAGTTGGGGAGTCTGGGTGACAGGATCATTTATGCTTCTTAAGACAGAAGTGGTGAACTTCATGACACCCATGCAGATGGACAATACAGTTACAACTGCTGAATCCTACACAAATGCACTCTAAAAGCACTTACACGAGTGCATGGATTGTGCTATCCCAAATAGAACCAAGACGCTATCCTCCAAAAAAAGGAAGACAATCTGGTGGTCCCCTGCCATAAACAAACTGTACAACAGAAGGAAGAAACTGTTGCAAAAGAGAGTAAAATCCCATGAATGGGTCAGCCTCAGTAAGAAGCTGAGATCCCTTATAGGATCCTCCAAAGCTAGCTATGAAAACAAAATCGCCACTAATTCCAAGGACAACCACAAAGCATTCTATAGCTATGTCAAGAATCTCGATGGCAACACCCAGATCTGCTCTGAGTTACAGCACAAAGGCACGAAAATTACAGAACCAACTGATATTGCCAACATTCTGGCAGATAGGTTCAGTGCTAACTTTACCCCCCTCTCACCCCCTAAAGGGCCCATATCTACACAGGAAGAATGCAGAGTCCCTGTAATCACAACTACACAGGTAAAAGCTGCACTCTCTAAAGCCAAAAATACAGCATCTATGGGATAGGACAACATCCCAGGCTGCGTTTTAGATGAACTTCAGAACAAACTGGCTCCCCACTTAAGCACCATGTTCAAAAATAGCCTCGCATCAGGCTTTGTGCCCACTGAATGGTGCACAGCAACAGTTATCCTACTTCACAAAGGGGGAGCCACCACTGATCCCGGAAACTATCGACCTATTAGCCTGACGAGCCTGGTCTGCAAGGCCATGGAACATATCATCATGGAACTCATAAACAAAGACATTGGTAACCTCCAAACTCTGGTCCCACACAGTTTGGGTTTGTGAAAGGTAGATCATGCCTCCTGAACCTGATTGACTTCTTTGAGGCAGTCAGCAAAGACGTAGATGAGGGTAAGGTGGTTCACACAGCCTATCTTGACCTCACCAAGGCTTTCAACACCATCCCCCATTCTGGAATTATAGCTAAACTCACTAAACTAGGTATAAATCTCTATGTGACAAGATGAGTTGCCAACTGGCTCACTGACAGAACCCACACTGTAAAAATTGCAGACTCCAAATCTGACCTCAAAGCAGTGACAAGTGGAGTACCACAGGGTTCCGTCCTGGGACCTCTCCTGTTTGGTATCTACTTCTCTGAAGTACAGGCTAACACAGAAGGCCTCTGGCTAATGAAGTTCGCAGATGACTGCAAACTAGGAGCCATAGTCAAGTCCCCAAATGATGTGGACATCCTACAGAAGGGCCACGCTGAGACAGATGCCTGGTGTCAGAGCCATGGCCTCAAGCTCAATGCCAAAAAGTGAAGTTTCATCCCCTTTGGTAAAAACTCTGTACCCATGAACTACCACATAGGCAGCAATCTACTTAACACTGAATGCGTGATAAGGGACCTTGGGACCCAGGTGGACAGTAGTCTTTCCTTTGATAGTCACATCACCACAGTAGTCGGGAAGTCCTTCTATGTGGCACACCTCATCATAAAAGGGTTTTCATCCGGGAAAAAAGAGGTCATTGTTCCCCTCTACTTGACACTCATTCGACCCATTATAGAGTACAACGCCCCTTTTGGAATGTACCTCACAAGACATCTGCAGCAGCTGGAAAGGCCACAGAAGTACCTCACAAAGAGGATTACTGGCCTCAAACAAATGCCCTACACTGATCGCCTCAAAAAACTCCAGCTTTACTCTGTAGCATATCGCCTACTCTGAGGTGATCTCTGCCTAACATATAAAGCTATGTCAAACCCAGAGCTGTTGGACATGCTACACCTAAAGAAAGCCAAATCCCTCTGAGCTACATGCTCTAGGGACCTAAACTTTGTCACCACAATAAACAGGACATGCTGGAGAGATAGATTCCTGTCCCAGAGACTTCCCATACTCTGCAACAGGCTACCCATCTATGCCAAGCAAAGTTCTTCATTAGCACTCTTCAAGAAAAATCTTGATGAGTGGTTGGGAAAATGGAAATACACCCCTGGGATCATTTCTGTGTCTCTGCTCGACAGTGGCACAGGAAAATAACTTTCTTGGGTGGCATAAGCCAGGGAATCTTGTTGGTTAGGCTTACATAGGCCCTTGGGCCGATAGCCTAGTACCTACCTATGAACCTATGAAAAAGACTGATAAGATCTAGTATGTTAGTTTTGCTGAAGTTCCTGAAGGTAGGTGGATTACTGATAAGTGGGGGGTTGGCCCTTTGGTAGATGATGACAGGGAAATGGTTTGGTTTAACTAGAAAAGTGAATAGGTGTTGAGTCTGAGAAGATGAGAAAGGAGTTATTTTAGGCAAGGTCTAGGAGGTTTATGCTTCCAGCACGGAGTGTAACGGTTTGGTTAAATAATCTAGAGCTTCTAATATTGAGAAAGAACTGGGTATAAAAACTGTTGGATATGTGAGTGAACCATTTGCTATCCAAGTTATTAAAGTGTCTTAAGACAAAGGTGTTTGGCTTGACTTCCAGATGAGGGGAGCATAAATAGGTATTCAATATGCTCCTCTGAAGACATAATAGGGGACCTCTAAGTACACATAAAATAAAACTGTTTTGTTGAGAGTGATTTGGACCTGTATTAAATCAATGTTGATGTCATTTGTGATGAGGCATGGAATGATGGAAGCGAGACCTCTAATAAATATTGATGCACACCTACTTATTTTAAAAAAGTGACAGGCAGTGAACCCTGGAATAGAAGGCATGCTTCATAGAATGGAACAAAGTTTTAGTGCAGGTAAAGGAATGTTTTGACAACAGACATTTTGCCTTAGAGGCTGCTTATTCTGTCCAGAGCAACCCTGACACCAGGCAGATTGGAATTTGTCAGGTTGGAATGTCTAGTAATTTCACTTTGATTAAAAGATACTATGGGATGGAAAATGTTTTGGACAGTTATGCAAAAGCCCTTGATGGACTGGTGTAGCCCATCCCTGATGAAGCAAGAAGGTTTCTCTATCATGTTTTTCCTGGCAGTCACAAATTGGAGCCCCACAGAATAATACCATTTATATAACCAATCACTGAAGCCAAAGATAGGGTTTTTGTATTTAGGCATCATTCTAGGTGAGGTCAGACAGTTATTCAGCATAAGGAATCCCACACCTTAAGAACAAATGTTGACAGCCCTATCATCTCTGTGCATGTCCACAAAATTGTACCACCTGAGATCATTTTACCCATCTAGAGAAACAATTTGTTCATTGTCATGTTTTGAACTCTTCAAGGCCTGCAGGCACCAATGCAGTACAAATAATTAATCTGGCATGGTTTTAACAACTGAACATGATAGGAAAACACTGACCCTTGACTGGGGATTAAACTGAGTATCTCCGACATTCCATGTGATTATCACTGCTAGTGGACCAACAAAGAGTCTCAGTTAGATACTGTTGCCTCCCAAGAGCAATTTCTCCTTTCAGCTACGAAACTAATGCAGTGGTGGTTTTGAACACTCAAACATTCAGTGGTGATTTCCCATTTGAAAGGAGAAACTGTTCTTGGGGGAAACAGATAGCTGTCTAGAGATTCCTTGTTTATCCAGTGGCAGTGATAACCACATAAATGCATGTGTGTGGTGGTCCTTGGGTTCAATCCACTGACAAGGATCAGTGCTATCCTTTGTTGTTCAGTTGCTAATACAACACCAGATTAATGTTCTTATTGCATTGGATGTAACTGTTCAAAATCACTATTGTAGTGGTTTCATAGCTGAAATGAGAAACTGCTGTAAATGATGAACAAAACTGTTGCATGCAGATGTTGTGACCCTTCAAGCAGACTCTAAAAAGGAATGTCTTCAAATTTTATTGGACTAGAATGCAAAACTGAAAGCACAGGGATGAAGCTGAGTACAGATAAGACAGTGTTCATGGCAAACTAATAAAGAAAAATCAGAAGAAGTTTAAAACGGATGCAGATGGGTGACTATTGGAACAGGTTAACCGTTTCAAATATGTAGGAGTTGTGGTTGAAAAGAAATCTGAATGAAGAGGTCAACCATATAATCAAAGGTGCTGCAGCCATCTGGCATAAAGTGCCAGGTATAGTATGTGACTGAAGAAGACTAAAGATGATGAAAAGTAAAATGTACAAATCAGTGGTTTAACTAGTGCTTCTGTATGACAAAGAAACATGGGCAGTGAAGGCAGAGCAGATAAGGAAGCTTGAGGAGATAGAGATGAAGTGGCTGCAATGAGTACTATGGAGCATGCTGTGGCACAGAAGAAGAAATGCAGATGTTAGTTAAGCCATAGAAGGTCAAGGAGAACTGATTATGTTGGCTCAGTCATATGTACAGAAAAACAGAAGACAATTTGGTAAAGATTTGGGAGACTCTGTAAGAAGGCAAAAGAAGACAAAAATGTCCAGTCAAGAGATGGATGGAGTGCATGAGTGAAGACCTGCAATAATCAGGCATGACTGTCAAAGAATATTGGAGAGCAGCTATTAATGAGAAAGGTTCAAAATGTTTATGTGACACCCCATCCCAAGGCAGAAACAGAAAAAATGAGGTTGTTACTGATGATGATGATGATGATGATGATGATGATAATGACGCATCTTCTTGTATGATCTTGTAATGTATAGCTGTCAAGAAATGCATCTGTATTATTTAAAAACATTGGGGTAACCTTGTTCAGAATTTAGTAGAAAACCAGTCTGAAATCCAGCTTTATGGATTTCTAAACTCAGGTTTCTTTATAAGGCACACAGGAATTTATTAGGCGATATTAAGAAAATTATATATAAAATACAAAATGATGTAATAATGTGTGGGTCATCTATACAAATGTGCAGATACAGTTTTAAGTCTGCAAAATTTCCTTTTGCTTTTGTCTACGTAGATATCAGATTTTCTTGTGGTGTTTCATGTTCCATTTGTTTTACCAATTAGTTAATTCTTCATTCTCCACCTTAAGAGTCAAATAGCAGCAGTAGTAGAAGAGCACCAGTATGGTTTCATGACAGGAATAGCCCTAGATGCAATGTTTGGATTGAGGATGTTGATGGAGATGTACAGAGACAGTCAGAAGGAGTTGGATTGTGTCTTTGTAGACTTAGAGACAGCATAGGACAGGGTGCCTGGAGAGGAGTTGTGGTACTGTACGAAGAAGTCAGGAGTGGCAGAGACATATGTAAGAGTGGTACAGGATATGTACGAGGGCAGTGTGACATTGGTGAGGACTGTGGTGGGAGTGACAGATACGTTTAAGGTGGAGGTGAGATTACATCAAGGATCAGCTCTGAGCCCTTTCTTATTAGCAATGGTGATGGACAGACAGACGAGGTCAGACAGGAGTCCCCATGGACTATGATGTTTGCGGAAGACATTGTGATTTGTAAGTGAGAGTAGGGAACAGGTTGAAGATACCCTGGAGAGATGAAGATCTTCTCCAGAGAGGAGAGGAATGAAGGTCAGCAGGACTAATGCAAAATATATGTGTGTGTGAATGACAGGGAGGACAGAGGAATGGTGAGGATGAAAGGAGTAGAGTTGGCAAAGGTGGAAGTGTTTAAATACTTGGGATTAACAGTTCAGAGTAATGGTGAGTGTGGAAGAGAAGTAAAGAAGAGAGTGCAGGCAGGGTGGAGTGGGTGGAGAAGAGTGTCAGGAGTGATTTGTGACAGACTGATGTCAGAAAGAGTGAAAGGGAAGGTCTACAAGATGGTAGTGTAACCAGAATTGTTATATGGGTTGTAGATGTTGGCACTGGTGAAAAGACAGGCATCAGAAATGGAGGTGGCAAAGTTAAAGATGTTAAAATTTACATTGGGTGTGATGAGGATGGACAGGATTAGAAATGAGTACATTAGAGGGTCAGCTCAGGTTGGATAGTTTGGGGACAAAGCCAGAGAGGTGAGATTGTGTTGGTTTGGACATGTGCTGTGGAGGGATGCTGGCTATGTTGGGAAAGGGTCTATATTAGTTTGTTGAATGGCTATTCAGTGAATACCCATTCGTTGAACACCTATTTATCAAAACCACTCTTCATTAAACGGTGGATTTTCACTAGGGCAAGCAAGCAGTTGTCCAACTGAGCATCCACAAAAAACCCCATAAAATTTAAAACCTGCCAAGGTGAGGGCTACACTCCCCACACCCCCCCCTAACTAAATATACCAACTCTGAGATCACACTACATTGGGTAAAAGGGCAAATTCCAGACAGTGGCCAACTGCTGGTTTGCCCTAGTGAAACTCCACTGTTTGCTGAAGAGCGGCTTCGATAAATAGGTGTTTTATGAACTGATATAGACCCATTGGGGGAAGGATGCTAAGGATGGAGCTACCAAGTAAGAGGAAAAGAGTTAGGCCTAAGATAAGGTTTATGGATGTGGTGATAGAGGACATGCAGGTGGTAGGTGTGACAGAACAAGATGCAGTGGGCAGGAAGAAATGAAAGCAGATGATCCACTGTGGTGACCCTTAAGGGGGAGCAGCCAAAATAAAAAGAAGAAGAAGAGTAGAATGTTTTTGAAGACAAGGACAGCTTCTGATTATAGTCAATAACTTTGGTCGTAAAGTCAGGATTCTTCTGCTGCACGTCTTTTATTTGCAGGGTGCATTTATTTCATTTTCAGGTACTTCATTTGTCTCTTATGGTTTTTGGTGATCCTCTATTATAATTTCTGATGAGGTATCATATATAAAGAACTCCTTTATGTCAACTATAGTTAGTTGTAGCAAATTTAGATCATTGACTTTTGCTTTGTTAATTTTTTTTATTTGAGCTTCTTCTTAAGATGGCGTCATGACGTATCTTCTAGTCCTATATAAGCAATAGCTTCACTAACTTGGCCTATCTCTGGCTACAGAAGATGTTCAGCTTCAGAATGGTCTGGTATAGAGTTTTTTAGAGTATTATTTAGATATACATGTGTTTAACTGGGTATGTTCACAGATCCATGGACCATTTTCAGAGAGCAGAAAGCATTATTCCAAATGAAATTAATGAACAAGTAATAACAACAGATATTAAGTACTGACATACAATGGAAGTTTCTCTGTTAGAGAGTGTAATGTTGTGTTGTTTGGTTTCAAAGATGATTTCAACTTACTAGGTTACTGTGTAACACACAGATTCATCACAATAATTACTGAAGCTTCATTGTGGATAGGCCATCCATCATTACACAGTTTTTGTATTCTGCCTTCACTGTTAGTTTTACTTATTCAGCTGCTATGCTGAGCAAAGCAGAAGGCTTTTATAGCCATGTTAAAATGTATTCAGGCAAAGGTTTTCTACTGTCTTTAAATGATCATTCTCCAATTAAGACTTTGGTGTGATAGTGTCTTCACTGCAGCCTATCACTTCTACAGTTGCTGCATACATGACTATGCTTTTTACTTCCTTATACAGAAATACAGATGTTATGTTGTCCTGTCTCACCTTCATTCTTACTTGGATGGGTTTGGAGCCAATCCTCGGCACTGACCTGGCCAAATACACAGCTGGAAGTCTCAAACTTGGCTCATGCCAGGTAGGTATCCCATGACGCAGTGGTGCAACTCTCCAGATCTCATTTGCCGCTTTACAAGGTTGGATGTGCTCTTTTTGGCAGTGGCTAAGTTTTTGTCTTTTTTCACTTAGCTTAAAATTTTAGGATTCTTACATTTATAGTGTTTTTGTAGAATTAGATAGTCAGATTTAGCGTGAGGCTTATTTTATCTCTTTCTGCTGTTGGCTGCTGTTGCTGGGCCGTCGTTTTTTTTCCCCAGGCCTTATTGTATCCCATAGTTTATTGTAGTGGTGTATTGTTTAGTATACTCTTGCAATTAGTTAGTTAGTTAGTTGGTCATTTAGCTCATTTAAATTAGAGAGCTAATCACCCATTTTAGTTAGAGGGGTGGTAGAATTAGTGTCTGCGTGTGTTTGTTATTCCTTGGTATCTAGGTACATTTAAGTTAGAGGTCCTAGTGACCTCCCTTTTGTCAGAGTTAGTTACTTTTCTAATTTATCTTACACTTAGATGTGGAGTGTTTATTAGATTAGAGTGTGTTATAGATCAGTGTTCTTAGTTGTCTTTGTAATCCTTTTGGGAACTTTCTCTAGCATGTCTAAAGACTCTAGCGAGAAAGAGCATAAGCCTTCGGACTTTAAGAAATGTCAGAAATGTACACAGAAAATGTCACTCACAGATGGACATGTAATTTGTGTATACTGTCTAGGGGCTATTCATTTACAGGAGGATTGTACTTTCTGCCACTCCTTTAGTGCACACGTGTTACAGGAGAGGAGAAACAAATTGATTCTCAAGGGTCTTTTAAAGCCAACCTTTGAGGAAGCTGTGCAGAGTGCTTCTTCTTCTTCATCCTCTTCTTCTTCAAAGAAGGACAAACCATCCAAAAGGCCATCACCTGTCTCTTCGGCTCAGTCGGAGCCTCCAGAAAAATTGTCAAAACTTTCTAAACCTTCTGCCTACTCGGCTCCACAGCACTTGGAACCGACAGAAGTCATCATTATTGACAAGCCCGATTCTTCAGCCCCAAGGTCTTTGGAGCCGCAAGATACCATTTCTCGGAGCCGGTCCATTGACATTTCACCAGTCTCCCCTACTTTGAGTTCTCCCATTTTGGAGAGATCTCATTCTCCAGGTCCACTAGGAGCCTATCTGATGATGACATGGACCGGGTGGTGCGCAGACTTCTGAATTCGCCGGTGATGGCCAAAAGGTAAGAAGAGTGAGAAAATGTGGTTCAAAAGATCCCAGGAGCTTTCCAAGATGCATAATGTGAATCCTTCTCCAGGGGCAGAGGGGGAGGTAACAATGGTAGACATTGTCCTAGAGGCAGAAGAGGTCTACAAAACCAGGGGGACAGTGATTCCTTTTGTGGATGTTCCTATCAGCACTCCTGAAAGGAGGCCCCGCTTGATCTACACTGGAGGCAGTCATGCATGTTTGTCTTTGTACTCAGAAGCCTGGCAAGCTGTCACAAGAGACAAGTGGGTACGAAGCATAATATCCAGATGATATTCCATTCCCTTTTGCCACCCTGTCCCACAAATCAAAACAATCCCAGATGTTCCATCCAATCTAAGAGAACAAGCAACTATAGAAATCTGAAAGTTGCTGGACAAAAGAGTCATCCAAGAAGTCCCCACAGACCAAACAGGATTCGGAACTTATTCAAGATTCCTTTTAGTGCCAAAAAGAACATGGGACTGGAGACCCATATTGCATCTCAGCAAGTTAAACGAATCTGTCAAGATGTCAAAGTTCCGAATGTTGACACTGCAGTCAATACTTCCCTTCTTAGAGAAAGATGATTGGATGTGCTCAATAGACCTCCAAGATGTGTACTACCACATAAAAATGGACAAAGCATTGAGGAGTCACTTACGCTTCTGGCTGGGAGCCAGTCATTATCAGTTCTGAGCTCTGCCCTTTGGTCTCATTACAGCCCCCAGAGTGTTCACCAAATGCATGTCAGTAGTCAAAGCTCACTTGAGGCATCTGGGATTCCAAGTGTTTCCATATCTGGACAACTGGCTACTAACTGCCACCACCAAGCATCTACTTCAGCAAGCCAGGGATGTGACTTTGGAAATTTGTGCTCAGTTAGGCATAACAGTCAACTTACAAAAATCTGCCTTGTTGCCCTGTCAACATATTAACTTAATAGGCGCAAACCTAGACACTGTTTTCATGATGGCACATCTTCCAGCCAACAGAATTTCAGCTCTCAGGCAGCAAATACATCACATTCTTCTCAGGGACAAAGTAAAGGCAAAAATGGTTCTGAAACTCCTAGGGACAATGGCTTTTACCATAACGCTAATTCTTCTTGCCAGAATGCACATAAGAATCCTTCGCTGACTCCTGTTCTCCCAATAGTCACTTCAAGAACTCCTGGTGTCCCACCTGATCAAAATAACGGAGTCATGTAAAAAGGACCTATGGTGTTGGATCCATTCCAACCATGTGACCATCAGGAGACCCTTTATTCCATGACAACCTGTTGCTACAGTGACCACGGATGTTTCCCAGAGAGGGTGGGGGGGGGCATTATCCAGGCAGGACTGTCCAGGGTATATGGCAGGAACATGAAGCCCACTTGCATATCAATGTTCCAGAGATGACAGCAGTGCTTCTAGCGTTGCAAACACTCCACGACTCTCTTTCATTAGGGACGATTGCTATACAGTCAGACAATATGTCGGTGGTTTGGTACATAAACAAACAAGGAGGAACCAAATCATACCCACTTCGTCACGAGGCCCTGAGAGTTTAGCAATGGGCAATTTCTTCCCAGTGCTTTCTAGCAGCAACACACATCCCGGGGAAATCCAATGTGATAGCCGACAAGCTCAGCAGGGCAATATTGATGCCTCTCGAGTGGTCTCCGAACCAGAACATAGTGTAAGAGAGATCTTCCTGAAATGGGGTCAGCCTTGCTGTGATCTTTTCACCACTCCCATGAATGCCAAGTGCACAGCTACTTTGCCCTAATTCCCCCACTGGGGATGACACTGAGAGACACACTTGTTCATGGTTGACCCTCAGGACTTCTTTTCCCCTCATTCCCAAAGTCATCCAGAAAGCAAAATCCTTGGGAAGCAGGATGATTCTCATTGCCCCATATTGGCCTGGACAGATTTGGTTCCCCTTCCTTTGGCCTCATCTTCAGGAGAAGCCTTGGATTCTGGACCCAGTTCCAGACCTGCTGATACGTCAGGTGCACTACATCCTTCTCTCCACACCCTCAACTTGACAGCATGGCTGCTCCACTTCCCAATTTAGTCAGGCTTCAACATGTTACTCAAGCAGTAAAACACATACTGATGTCTTCTCATAAAGTTTCTACTAGAAGATATACTAGCAAGTGGAAAAGATTTTCTCACTGGGCTCAGAATAGAAACATTGACCCCTTTTCTGCGTCTACTCAGTCCATTCTAGAATTTCTCATGGAGCTTTTTCACCAAGGTGCTGCTGCAGCAACTATTAGAGTCCAGCTGGCTGCAATTTCAAATTTTCACATTGGTGACCATTCTCCTAATTTAATGTCACACAGGTTGTGTAAAGCATTTTTAAAAGGCGCTTCCTTATTGAGACCTCCTTTTAAGGAACCACTTCCTCCTCAGGATTTAAATTTTGTCCTATCTCAACTGATATTACTTCCGTTTGAGCCTTCTTCATCTTGTGACCTTAAATTTCTGTCCTGAAAGACCATTTTTCTAGTAGCAGTAACATCTGCCAGAAGGGTCTCAGAGTTGCAAGCACTGTCAATTACACCTTCATATCTGATCTTTCACAAGGACAATGTATCATTACGAACCAATCCATCCTTTGTGCATAAGGTTTGCTCTCAAGCCAATATCAATCAATCCATTGAACTCCCGGTGTTGCTCCCAACCATAGCAACAAGGCAGAGTATAGACTCCATCAATTGGACGTGCATAGACAGCTCAGATTCTATTTGCATAGAACTAAAGATTTCAGGAAATCTGACCAATTATTCATCTCTTTCTCTGAGGCAAAAAAGGGTCTGCCAGTTTCTGAAGTTACCCTTTCTAACTGGCTCTAAAATTGTATCACCTTTATCTATACCTCCAATAATGGAGAACTGCCATTCAAAATTAGGGATCATTCAACTAGACCATTAGCTACGTCATCTGCTTTTCAGGCCAAAATGTCTATGGACAGTATTTGTGCTGCAGCAATGTGGGCCAATCCTCATATGTTTATCACTCATTAGCCTCCAGGGACAATGGCTCTTTTGGTTCCACTGTGCTCAAAGGTGTACTCTCGTGAGCCACCTGGGGAAAAGGTGCGAGGGACGCTGTACCATCCAAGTAAGAATGAAGGTGAGATAGGACAACATAACATAAAGAAGTTGTATACTCATCATAACATTGCATGTTTGGTGTCCATCTCACAATTCATTTTTATGACCCCTCCCTCCTTCCCCCATCCGAGGACTCCTAGAGGACCTGGTGGATATCTTTCCTCCTTACAGGAGGTCCTTGACTCAGTTTGTTTCTCCTTGATATGGGGTCTTATATCTATCTCTATATATATATATATATATATATATATATATATATGTGTGTTTATATTATTCATTAGTAAGTTAGCAGCAAACAAGATATGAAGAATTGCACCACTGCATCATGGGATACCTACCTGCCACAAGCCAAGTTTGAAACTTCCAGCTGTGTATTCGGCTGAGTCGGAGCCAAGGATTGGCTCCGAACCCATCCAAGTAAGAATGAATGGCGAGATGGACAACAAACATGGAATGTTATGGTGAGTACATAACTTCTTTTTTTCACCACATCAGGCTGCTCTACACGTTTATTATTTTGTTTTTCAGACTGCATTTCAATCACTGCTTTACTTACTGTTTTTTTTTTCTATGAACACTTTCCTTTGCATGTTGCAGAAGGGTAAGGTGACCACAGTTCTTTTTTTTTTTCTTTTTACCCTTAATATATTTGCACTTTGATACTATAGGTATCAGGAGAAGATCTAACATCAGACACAGGTAGTCAGTCTTTTGCTTTAGTATCCATGACTGGAATATATTCCAAAGACAGTGCACCTAAGAATTCTGAAAACTGCAAGTTTCTAATTTTGTTTTTTGATGCTTCAGGTTCTGCACCTCTTTGATTTATCATCACACCAGGTTCACTTGTCTGCTGGTTTGTTTACCTGCCTATATGACATTCAAGCTAAGAATATCACTGCTGTTCTCTCAATGAGTCATCTCTTTCTGCTTTAGAAAATTACTTTCCTCTTATAGATCAGACAAATTGGCTACTATTCTGAGCACTTTTCAAGGCTGAATTAGCATATTAAGTGCATTAATCTATTTCTGCTTCACACTAACAGAACTCTTATTCCTTTGTTATTTACTCATTGACATCATGCATGTTCTGACTAGATGAAATTTATTTCATTTTTATATCCTTGAATCTCTTTACAGAGATCCTTACTAAGATTTTTCAATGGAAGTTTTATTTTTATGTGCAGTTTCATATTTCTTGTGTTGTGTTAACTTTGCCAAAGTGTTATTGTTTTGCTTTAAGGGAAGGATGTCCTTAACCATTTCACTGTAAACAAAAGTTTGTGTTCTTAATTATATCCTAAGTTTGTTTGAGATGGGCTTTGAGCAAGTCATGTTTAATCTAAACCATCTTTACATTTTGCTTTTAAGGTAAGAACACAATCACTAACATTTTGAAGTTTTCCTAGTAGTTCCTCTTTACCAGCTTGTAAACATACAATCTCAGGTTGGGTCTGAAAGGACTTATCTGTCAATTGCAAGCAAAAGTTCACTTTACTTTTCTGCCAATTTATGTAATGCCTTTTCTAGTTCTTGGTTTAGTTTGACCTTTATATGGCTGATCAGAGTGTTTCTGCAGAGGTTTCACAATTTCCTCATAGAACACAAACTGCAGATACTCAAGACACAGCTGCCTCAATTTTCTGTTTCAGTACAGCCACTTGTTGGGTTATACTTGTTATATTACTTTTGCTTAAAACTCAAATGTTGCTGTTCTGTTGCTGTGCTCAAGCTTGTTCTGAAAGTTCAGAGACTTTTGCATAATGCAATCATTTCTCTCCTTTATTTTGTGAGTTATTTTGCTGATCAAGGTCATCTAACAACTTTTTTAAAACTCTTTTATATTTTGAGAAGTTATCAGTCCTCCAGATTTATTATAGATTCTCTCTGCATAGAATAAGCACCCACTGACAGGTCTGTATTACGTGGTCGAATGCTTAGGTGAGCGAACGCCTAAACATCGACCACATAATATTAAAGGCAAAAAACAGCGAATGGCCAAATTAATGCAGGGAAAGATTTCCGTTTGCTGTGTTTTGCCATTTTCTCCACAGTAGAGTGATCTTGGAGTTGGTATATTTAGTTGGGGGGTGGGTGGGGTCGAAGCCCCCCACTTAGTTTGGCTTTAAACTTTCTTTCTTTTTTTTTTTGGTGGCTGACAGTTCAATTTCCCGGCGGAATTCGCTGTTGTGGGGTTCGATATTATGTGGTCGATGCTTAGGTGTTGGTTCACATAATCATTTGATCATGTAATATAGACCCCCCCCAGCTGCCTTTGCTATTCTGTGGTCTCAGTCAAAGCCCTAGCCCTATCTTGCAGAGTTGTTATGTTGTGAATGGGTGTCTTATTTACTACCTATTATTGTTTTTTAGCCCTTTGTTTTACTGCCACAGTTCCTGAAAAGGCATCTATTACCTTTTCCACATGTTTTTGCTTCTTGAAAACATTCAATTGTTTTAAAACAAACTCTTTTCTTCAGTGCCACTTACTAGCTGACCCACTTGTTTGCACTGACAATATACTCTTACTTTTCTCAGCTATTGTTTCTTCTACAAACTTCAGTTTCACAAAATATTACCGGAATTATGAAAAAGAAGTTTCACAACACATGGCATTTCATGTTACCAAAAGTATAGCTTCAGCAGAAAATAACCACTTTTACTGCTCCTAGAACCTACTTTTTACAGCTCCAGAAAATCCTTGTAAGTGCAAAGGGTATTTATCTTTCTTCTATAATTTGAACAAATTAACATCTAGGAAGATGTTTCTTATTTATGCTTCTCATCTAATTTACAATACTTCAAATGATTTAGTGCTCTGCAAAGTTCGACCACTTGTAAACAGTTTTTAGTACACTTCACTTCACTCTTTCATTTGTATAATTTTTCAATAGGCTGCACTTCTATGTTCCTAATCAGTTCAGTCAAATGTAATAATACTTGCTCAGTAGACTTTACTTGTCAATGTAACAACGTTTTCCTGTGACAAGATTCTGTTTTTCTCGTACATTCCCAGTGTAAGCAGAATGATGTATACAAATCATTGTGTTTATATATGCATATTAATACTTTCAGCTGCTTCATAATGACATACAGTATAACCTGTGAACACTTTTTACACTTTATTACATTTTAAAACAAACTGGGCAGTCAATATATTTAACTGAATAATATTCAGAACTGTCCAACTTATTTTCTCAGAAGCCTAGTTCATAAAATTTGAGTTCCAGCAAAAATTCTCAACTTATTCATTTTGTTAGTATTCATGAACATTCACTTTGTATTGCAACAAATTTGCCCAATACATTCCATTCGCAAGTTCAGTAAATTCATTATTCACAGCTTTGTCAAGCAACCTTTCTGCAATTTAATGAATAAACTTTTTTTTTTTAGAGAGAAGGTTCTGTTTTTAACTAAAACATTTATTTTGGTGTGGCATAGAGAAGTTGAAGGACAATGTTCAGAAGAACTTAACAGTCAGGCATATCAGAGAAACCTACATACCACTCTGATGTTCAGGAGCACCATTAGACAAAATACAGTTCACATTCTGTAGCACCACAACATTCAGAAAACAGTGTTTTTTTTTTTCTTTTAGAGAGCAAATTCCTTCACAGTGATTTGTATTTCTTTTCATAGGGCAAGGAAACTACTTAGGTAGATCAATTTATTTTACAGTTAGTTTAGCAAAGATAAAGTGTTTCACAGTTTAAAATAATCGGCATTTCTGCCCACTGAAATCCACCATTGTGGATACTTTATATATCATGTATTAGAAAATTAGCCTGAAAAGAGAATTATAGATTTCAAAACTCAGGATTGTTAACAGGAATAAATTAAAATCTGATTCTGTTTGGCTTGGGAAGCAACATAAATCTTGGGAACAATTTGTTCAGGATGGAAGAAGTTCCAGTACTGAGTGTAGAAACCTTCCCAGTTCAGTTTACTGACGCACTCTGATATTGCCTCTCCTTACAAAGTGGTACTTCCAAAAATCATAGTTAATTCTAGTCGCTTCAGCTTTTAGCTGAATTGATCACATATGCAATTCACTTTCCTCACACAGGAGAACAGCCTCTTAAGCACAAGATAACACTTACTCCAAAATAGTTTGTAGAAAAAGCTTACAGTTAGCATGGCTCTTTCTCAAGTCTTTGAAACGGTTTCTTACCCTTTCATTTAGGACTGTATCTCAATTAGGCCTCAGGGCTTTGCACCCTTTCTGGCCTTCATACACTGTCCTCTTTTTTGCAAGTAGCAATCTGCTTTTCTCCTGAACCTTTCCAGGCTTCCACCCATCTCTCTCTCTCTCTCTCTCTCTCTCTAGTGAAAGCTCCCATGTATAGCTCTCTTCCCATATCTGTCTCCTATAATGGCATGTTTTAAAGAGGAAGTAGTGTTTTTTCCTCCTCCACTCTGGAATGTCAAGAGCTCCTTCTAGCTCTGAATACCTTTTACTGCGCATTTCAGTGCCAAAAGTCAGACCTCTATACCTGCTACATCACACAGTGTACAAGTGATGAGCTGGTGGAAACAATCACCAGTTATTTTTTCATCAAGAAGGTAAAAGTAACAATGGCATACAATAGTGATACATGGAACTGGAAAGTGTAATCACAGCAAACAGTAACCACATGATTAAAGAAAGAATAAAGGAAGAAAATAATAGAACAACTGAAGACTGGTACTAAAATGAAACAATAAATGTGAAGTATATCATTCTTATTTATGAATGTTAAATGCAGACATTATTTGGTTATTAGCATAGTCTCACTGTATTTTTTTTTTCATTTTAGGTTCCTATTTATTTCTTATTTAGTTATCACATTTGTTTACTGGGATAGCTGACTGGGCAAGGTTTTGCCTCATTTTAGTGGAGGCCTGGTGAGAAAAGCATCACAGTCAATTAAATTATAGAAATATTTGACATACCATCACAGACATAAGCAATTTAAAGTAGATTACAATGAACATATTCTGAAATATTAATGTGTAATTACTATGCACAATAAAGAACAATAATAGATTTGTGGCTAGGATACAATGTAAAAAGAAAACAATAAAGAAGACAGTTATGGTGGAGGGTAGCAGAGAGTGGAGTTAACTAGAAAAGCATGTGAAGTGAGATGTACAAGGGGGATAGAGTATATGTACATAAATTGTAGAGTTCCAGTCTTATAGTCATCACAGTGCATAAAAAATGCAGTTCTATATGTTTATAGTACTTTTCTGTTTTGTTTTAAGTATGTTTGCTTTTAGTCATTCCATTACATAACATGTATATAGTTACCTTCTCCTAAACACTCAGTTGGACAGCAGGAGCACAGGTATTAGTATAAGGTACTTTTATTTAATTTCTTTTCTGAAGGAAGGTTTACCTCAGTAGCACATAATTCTACCTTGCACTTTACTAAAATCATAACATTTCAGAAATGACCTCAGTCCCTGCTTGGGTAAATAAATGCTAACAGCTGTAGTAGAATAGCATAAGGGAAAGAGGTAATAATCACAAATAATTTTTCAAGAAACTTTTAATGATATAATAGGTGATCATCTGAACTACAAAATAAGTAATAAAATTGAAGGAATAAAAATTGAAGGAATAGGGAATTATTTTACTAAGAGAAAGAGAAGAATATAATATGTAGCTGCCACTCTTTTAGGTGGAAAGTGTGGAACATTTATTTACTAGTGTGCGTGGGGTATAGTGGTGGGAACAAAATAAACTTAGGCCAATAGCAGAGCGACAATCTACTGTACAAAGCAGGTTAAGCACTAATTTGAATACAGATTAAAGCCAAACTCTATAAAACTTGCTTTGAACATTTAGCACAAAAGGCAGCCAGACTTTTAAAGTATACCTCTTTCTGTCTCTTGATGAGTTTCTCCCCCCTCCACTTACTCTCCCAATCCTGTTTTTTAACTACCCTGATCTCCCATATCCTTCTGAAGACTTTCTTTCCACAGTGTTTACACAAAAAAAAAAAAAAAAAAAAAAAACACTAAGGATTAACTTATCTTATTTTTGTGCTATTCTTCTGTTCCATCAATGTTTGCTAAATTACCTTAATCACCTGTTTTTATCTAGCAACCTATCTGTATCTGAAGTTTAATGTCCTGTAACTGAATACTTAATACTCTGTGTGTTTATCTGTTTTAATGTGGAGCTTTTCTCCCCGAGCCTCTTCTGAAAATGGAGATATATCCAGCTAGACTAGCCCGGTCAACAAATGTAAAATAAAATAAATAAATAAAATAAAATGATGGAGTTAATTGTTATGACGTGCTTGAAAATGTTATATTTTGGATTTCTAACTTTTGAGAACCTGTTTGACGACACAATCTATAATGTGAAAAGGCATAAAGCAATGCTTTTAATATATCAGTTATAGCAATGTTTGCCTAAATTAGTATACAATACATTGGATTTTCCATTTCAGCTATGGATTCACAAACTGGCTAGTGATATATAAGCACAATGATGCAGCATTGAGAGCATATTTCAAGCAAAAATCATTTTAACTTTCATTATATTTAAGAAGAAGTAACCCTGAATAGCTGTGCACAATACAGAGTATAAGACTAGAATTATCTCTTCACTTAACTAGATATGAAACAATTCCCCCTCCTTTTTCACTTCTCTTTGACTTCTGTTTACAGGTCTTTGCCAAGACTATTAGATAGCTGATACTTTTTGACATTATCTCAAGAGGCACACAAAGTAAACGTTCATTAGTTGCAGATAACAGGTTCAAGCTGCTGCTGCTAGGCTGTGAGATATTTTCTTGTGATGCATCTTGCTAGGGACACACTGTTGAAGTGAAGCTGTCACATATTCACTGTTGGTACAGAGATCCATGAGGCACCATGCCCACACCTTCAATAACCAAAAGGACAGGGTGCAGATAATCCCTGGGATTCAGCAAGCAGCCATGCAGGAATAAGTTATTCCTGCACGGCAGGGACCATTCCTGTTCAGCACAGCAGCACACCATGCATATTTATGAAGGCGCGCTGCCATGCTCTAAAATGGACATGGTTCCATGTACGAGCACAGGCGGTGTGTCTGAGAGCAGAGCTCTCACAATAAACACACCCCTGCACTCCAGAATTGCCTTTCGACAATTAAAAATGAGAGAGGATGCTCATAACACCCCCAACCTGTCAGGATAACAAATCTGGTCAAAGGCATAAGGGTCAATCGTCCCTACCAAGCCAAAAGTTGTTAGGATAACACAGGTAGCATAAGCACATAGTGCACACCTCCCAACCCGTCCAAGTAAGGAATGTGGACAAAGCCAAAAGGGACAATTGTCCCATAGAGCAGAAAGTTGATAAAATAACAGGTTCAGCATTAGCAGGGATATTCTGAAGGGTACAGGTAAAATAACACAATAAAATTTATTTTTTTTATAAATGCAATAAAGTTAAGCATAGCTGCGTGGGTGCACCCGTTGCTTAGCTATGCTTAGTCCAGCTTAAACAGCACAAGAAATTAAATAGCAAGAGACATCCAACATAAGCAGTATTGCAATAGTGTAGTGGTCAGAGCGTAGACTTTGCAACCAGCCACTCCCAGTTCGATCCCCACTGTAACCAATTTGCATTTTACATGTGAAAGCAGTACATAAACATTTTTTTATTATTAGCTAAATAACATATATATTTGTTAACCGGACTACTCTATTAGGTCCAGATGGGAGGTGTCAGTTTAATAAAGTTGTGAAAGTCCCATATAAACACAAGTTCCCCATACAGTATAGTCACACATGAATAAATGTAATGAAAGCACATTGGGGGATATCAGGGACAGTAAACAAATTTATAATATGTAATGAATGATGACTCAATGTCATACAGCAGATAGTCTATAAAATAAAAAATAATGCTAAGCATTGCACAGCTCTGCTTACCAGGTATAAGCATTGTGTAAATATGACTGCTAAGTAATGAATAGCACAGCTAAGTTGATTTGCCCATCGGTAGACAGAGCTGAACTTGTTCCTTTAAGCACTGCCAATCTTAGCTAAGCAGGTTTGTCCATAGCTTAGCTTAGCTCAGCATATTCAAAACTGGCCAATCACGGCAAAGGGTGGGAAATTGGCCATATTTAAACCCCACAGGTGGGAATACAGCTCATAACTGGTTGCAGCTTCCCACTCTAGGCAGTATGGCAGGAGTTGGTGAGGGCATCCGCTTCCGTGCGCAGCGCTGGGGCATACAGGAATCCCATGATGAGAGACTGCTGCAGGGCCAGTACCAAGGCTCCCAATATAAAGTAGAAGCCTGAGACCATCTTGCCCGTGATCTCACCAGCGCCACTGATATCCCTTGGACTGGTGAGCATGTCCGACACCACTATGCCGACTTGAAGCGGAGAAAGAGGGAGCTCTTGGATGAGTGGGTCCAAGAAGCAAGCAGAGGCGTGATGTCCCAGCAGTGTGTAAGTACTCATATTAATAACTGTTTACTAATGTCCAACCTGTCTATATGATGGATAGGTATGCCTAAATATTTCTCTATTTCCCTTACAGCTGCAGCTGAACAGGATGTGAATCAGGAAGCCCATGCTTGTTGGCTGCAAAGGCTGTGTCACGAGGCTGGTGAGTAACAATCCTGCTTGTAGTAGTCATACCAAATAAATATAAAGTAGTAGAAAGTCACCTGGCAATATAAAAATTGTGTATGGGTTGTACTGAATAAACCAGACAATATGACAGTAATAGTCCCATATAGGTCATATTTAAATAAAACTGTAACTGCCTGGCAATAAAGCTCTAAATCCTGTTCTGGTTGTGTTTACTCTGGTATTGTATGGCATGGCATTTATTGTTGCATTCTCTGACCAGTAATGTTGTGTTAACCACTGTTACCCACACTGTGCTACATAAAAAAAATGTCTAGGAATGTCTGTATAAGACTGTTCCAAGAGTGATTTAGAAAAAACTGAAACAATAGACAGCAGTATCCAAATAGCATACTCTGCTGTGATTTAAATTGTTGTATTTATAGCAGACACAGCCATGGTTCGAATCCTGGTAGTAGTAGCAAGCTGTATGCGTAATAATACCTCTCAACTGTACAGACTTTTCAGAATGTCCAGATAATTGGCTCATATTTTCTGCCTGTTCCTATGTCCCCCTGGCAAATCAGTGGGATGATCTCAGAATTGTAGTCATGAAATAAATGAAATACAGTTGATTTTCAGACCTCAAAACCTTCAGAAAATGTATATTAAAACAAATGCTGTCACTCTAGCAACTCTCCAAGTTTATGCCAGCAATATTCAAAACATGTCCCTATTTGTACCCCCATGTTGTCAAGCTTTGTCCAGAGTGTGTGCATTAAGAGATTGAGAGGTATGTGCATAATATTAACTTGGAATCTGGGAATATGTGTAGAAACAGTCAGGTAGTGTTAACAAACATTCCCTCCACAGGTCTGTTAGATAAGAAAACTGTGCCTGCCAATAAAGATTTAAATCCCGGACTGGTAGTGTTTACTCTGGTATAGTATAGCCTGTCATGTAACATTCAGTAAGATCCGATATCAGAATAGTACTGTTGTGTCAACCATTGTTTCTCACACTGTGCTACAAAAAAATATGTCTAGGAATGTCTGTATAAGACTGTTGTAATTACAAGGTCAGATTGTACAACCAAGAGAGACTTAGAAAACTCTGAAGGAATAAACAGCTATATCCAAATAGCACACTCTGCTGCAACTTAAATTGTTGCATTTTTAGCAGTTACAGCCATGGTTCGAATCCTGGGAGTGGTAGTAAGCTGCATGCATAATCATACCTCTCAGCTGTACAGATTTTTCAGAATGTCCAGATAATTGGCTCATATTTTCTGCCTGTTCCTCTATCCCCCTGACAAATCAACCACACACAATGCAAAGGACATGACACCACACACGTTTGCATACATAGAAATGTTTATTTGTGTACTATTTCAGTTGTTTATGCCATTTCATATAGCAGTTAAGTGTTTGAAATACATAACTGATTAATGCAATTCTCAAACAAAACATATCAACAGTAATCTGCAAAACATGACACACTTTGCTGTCTAGGTTAAAGCCTTCAAGTAGTACAACAGTAAAAAACACACTTGCCTTTACGATTAGAATCAATCAACACTTAATTACAAATGTAGTTCAGCAGTCTCCAATTACACTCTGTACTTAACCCCTAGGGAGGAAAGTATTAGTTGTCACAATGTAAATGTATCTGCTACATAACAATGCTTAACTTAAAATGTCACTATCACACTGACAAACACAACTTTGTGTAAGACAGTAAGCTCTAGCTCACCACTGTTCCCATGGTGAAACATATGAAAATGTACAGCCATATACCTTAATGTTTCTTAATACTGGTATCCCTCACATGTTGCAACAGCCTAATTTAAAAACATTTAATACCCCTCCCCCATAAAATGTCTTACAAGAGCATATAGCAGTGTTCTCCATACACTGATCTCCGGACTGTACAGGGTCACACACATTTTATCCAGCTGTAGCCCTCATATATATGGACCCTACACCACAATTTTTGTGGGAGTCCACATCACTGGAATGATAGCAGAAATGCTAGCACTAAATACTGATAGGCCACTACCTAACAACCTCTTACTGCATGACATCTGGACAAAGCCTGGTATATAGGTGGAGGACAGAGGCTGAAACACAGGGCCATATTTGAAATATTGCTGTTATTGCCCCACTGCCACTGCTGATAAACATCTTATTGTTCAACACCATATGCAAGTAATTAAAGCAAACATCTACTCACAACTACTCTGGTTAAGTAAAATTTCCAAAGTTCTCTCCACAGAAGAACAGATAGCAATTGGAAAAGGAGTCCTTCTTTTATATCTTGAAAACAGGCTATCCCTGGTGGCATCATGTTCCAAGAAACACTCATTCTTACAAACTGAAGAATTATTACACTTTCTCCCAAGACAGCTCATCACTGCATGTTCTAGCCAAAGCTCACTGGCTGCCCATCTCTCATAGGATAAACTTTTTGCTAGGCTTCTTAATCTTCAAACTTAGCAGCCTCCAGTCTTACCTTTCTTTGATAGATGTTTATTTCCAAGCACCTCAATCCACATCCTTAGCTTCCTTCCCTCCAGCATAACCTCACTCTAAAAACTCATATCAAAGATGCACTGCTTGGACTTCTCCAGCCATGAACCACAAGCATGCTAATCACTTCCAACCTCTTTTAAAAATATTCCTTCCTTAAAGTATGCAGAAAGGAATTTAAGCACTTCATCTTCAAAGATATGTCTTGCACCTGTTTGTGCAATGGGCGCAGTTATCTAATTTTACCACTTTCCAGTTTCATCTCCTAGTCACACATGTACACTGGTATTTGGATGCACTCACCCACTTTAAGTAAATACCCAGGACTTAAGCTTTATATATGATGCACACAGACACAGCTGATTTTACCCATGTTCTCTTTTCTCCCAATTGGAAATGGCATCTCTTTACTCTTCTATTTAATTGCTATCGTAATGACAATTCCTTGTCTACTTCCCTGTGTTTATTGTTTCAGACTGAATTCATATTATATGGCTGCTGATTATCTATTAATTTTGTGGCAAACTGTATGCTGTAATACCAAATTTTCTATATTATGTACTTTATTGTATTTTTTATTTTATGCTTTTTGGACGAACCTGTAAGTGATCCAAACAGACCATTGTTCTACCCCAGTTAACAAATTTAAATAAAATGAAATAAATGTCTTACTAACACTGACTCCAGATAATATTAGGTTTTATGGCATTAATTCCATGAAGCCCAGAGAACACAAGTTATTTTATTCAAAATTTTTCACCCTGATTCACTCCAGCAGAGCCACTGAAGTGGCTCTGCTGGACAGAGGCACAGAGAACTAATCTAAGGGGGCGGCGAAAGCCAACACATTCTGGCTAGACTTATAAATGCCTTTGGGCAAATAGCCTTGTACCTATCTAATATACCATTGACAATACCATTATCATGGTTGATTTCAACTGTCCCAATAATGAATGGTGCGAGTCTAGTACTAATAGAATCTAGACCATGAAATGCACTGATTATGCTCCAAAACAGGCACATAGGTGCTTATTATGCACAATGACAAGTTTTATTATTCACCTTTTGAAGCTGTCATACTCTAGTCTTGCCCTAGAACACATATGGCAGCCACCACAGAAGAGCATTTTTAAGTTTTATCAACTTTAGAAGCTGTAATACACCTTGTGCTGACACAGAGAAAAATAGAGGTGTAGGAGATAGATAAGGACTGGGTTGTTTGCCTGTAGGATGACAGAGGTTTTAGTAGTATCGGTCGTTTCTTTTGACCTAAGCATTACCATTCAACCATTTTACTGCTAGCAGCCTGACATAGTTTGCAAAGGAAAAAAGGACTTCCATTAGTGAAATGCTCCTGTCCTAATGAAAGTCTAATGCATTATACCTGCTTTACAAACAAATGCACTTAATATTTATTTCTGTATCACACTGCCATTGGTCCTACAAGTTTTAGTAGGATTTTTCTCACTTTTTCATGCTAGTTGTTGCACGGCTTAATCTATCATAGTAACTCATCTCCCCTTTAGTTTTACCTCAGCTGTACAGCCTTCTAAGAACTACTAACTCACCTGCCTAAGTTACTAAAAGCAGTCTAACACAAGATAAATTGAACAGTTGCACTGTTTGTGCAAGTATATAACTCACTGGCACACATTAATACAGTACATTTAGAGTCAGTGTTGTTACTGCTTCTTAGTAATAGTAGGCCCCCAAAGATAGGTGTCCCAGCCACAAAGGTCACTGATCATTTTGTCAAGTCAGTGAATCCATGGGAAATCCATTCCAGACAACATTATGCTTGGCTATGCTATACTCCCATATCCTACCCCCATTATCATAACAACCCCTACATTATTTTCTTTATACCAACTAAGATCTACCTGCACTCACTTCTCCACCAAATTATTTCATTATTCCCTTGTATACCCAGCTCCTCTACCCATTCCAGTCCCCTTATTAACTGCTTTCATCAGTTTTACCACTACACCTCATAGCACTAAGACACATAAGCTCCAGTTGCAATACTCAGTGGACAGTTTTCTTCATTCACTTCCACCGGACTTATTGTTTCTAACTTCTTTCTTCATGTATCAGCTTTTCTCACCATACTATACTACATTGCAACCATAGTTAGGTTATGCAGTGACCTATGCAACTTCCCAGACTGCCACAATCGTCAACTCAGTCTTGAGAAGCAAACAAAAAAAAAAACTCTTCTGCTCTGAAACTGTTGCAAGCTGTTTGCTATAGATATAACAAGAAGCAGCAGCTTCATATAGTTAAATCATCACACACTGAGTGTGAGAATTTCAGTTTCTTGGATATTTAAAAGAATGTATTCATAATGGAATATTACCAAAGGGTTTGAGGAACTGGAAGTACCTGACGGGATTGGAATATGGTTCATCTTTACACAGTGAGTTAATTTCCCTATTTAATAGACAGTGATGTGAACTGTTGGAACTTTTAATTAAAAACAATGAGAAGACGATTGTTTCGTTAAACGATACCATTAACAAATTGAACAAGCAGATAAAAAATGACTTGGTATTTCCCTTGAAAGAGAATACAGGGCCATTTTTTAAGACATCGATAAACAGATGGAGGACTTGAAACATAAAAAAATTTAAAAAACTGGTCAGGGACCAAAATGAATATAAGGCAGGGACAGCCTATCCTGTACCACCTGGGCAGTCAAACAGAATCAATAATGTTGCCAATGTATATGTAAATACCTCGGATGATGGTGGGAACAGAGACAATGATAATGGCAACAATGACTTTAACTATGACAGCAATCACAACGATGAGGCCTCTTTTAATTTGCCCTTTTTAAGGAGGTCAGAAAGGATTCAGAATCGGAGAGGAGGCCTGTGGGGCAACTAAGTGAAATTAATCAATCCAACTGGAACGGTGGTCAGTAAAGGGGAAGGAACTGGCAACCTACAATTCTGTGGCCCGATTTTTTCTTAGTAACCAAGACACCAATGATTTATTGGACCTTAATATTATGACTGGTTTTAATGGAGATGAAAATGATGGTCGTAACATCATACACAATAATAAAGGTGATTTCAAAATGTATAATTTCAGTAGTTTTGATGTAAATGAACAATGGGCTAATTTATTTGCCAAAGGCTTGACTTTTGTACCAGCCAAAAATGACAAACTCGATGAAACACCCTTACAGTTAAAATTATTTACCAGGAAACTCAATTTTAATTTTTTATTTCCACACAATGATAACAGGTTGCTTAATTTAAAAAAATTCCTGTGTCAAACCAAGTACCTTTAACCCACCAATTCAGCTGGTGGTACAATGTTTTGAAAGGGTTTGTGAATTAGACATTAGGAGACTTTTTTCCAAGTCTTTTAAAAGTTACTCCAATTTGAGGGAGGATGAGACTACCTTGCTAAGTGAGATCGGGGGAATTCATTGATTAGGGTAATGAAATCAGATAAAGGTGGGGGGCCTGGTGGTGATGAATACCGATGATTACATAGACAAAATGTTGTCCCTATTGTATTCTGACACATATGAAGAAGTCTCTGTGAATGAAATGAACATAGCTTATAGAAGGGTTGATTTGTTGTTGGAAGATGTGGTAATAAATAGACAAATTGACGAAAGGGAACATGATTATTTACATGTAACACACCCAAGGACCCCCACTATATTTGGTATATCAAAAATTCACAAAAGTCTGAACAATCCCCCATTAAGACCGATAGTTGAAGCAAGGGCATCCAAAACATACCCCCTAGCAAAATATGTTGA
Source organism: Protopterus annectens (assembly GCF_019279795.1). Taxonomy (NCBI): domain Eukaryota; kingdom Metazoa; phylum Chordata; order Ceratodontiformes; family Protopteridae; genus Protopterus; species Protopterus annectens. The sequence goes on from NC_056729.1 coordinate 1,059,480,169, forward strand.
TTACAAAGTCAAAGATATTCTGAATAAACATTCCTTTATTTTGAAAGATACATGGAACCTTTTATCAAGAATTACAGATGAGATTTATGACGACAACCTAATAGTTGTAACCATCGATATAAAGGACTTGTTTTCCATTATACCACATGAGACAGGGTTAGACTGTTTTTTTTTAGCTTTTTTAAGTCAGTTTTCTGAATTGGACAATTTCTATTCTGCAGCAATAAGGTCCCTAATGGAATGCATTCTAGAAAAGGATTTCATCTTATTTGAATAGCAGTTATTTAGACAAAAAAGGGGCGTGGTGATGGGGGGAAGCATGTGCCCCCATGCTCGCCAATCTAGTCTTAGCATGCTGGGAAATGACAGTGGTTTTTACCTCAGAATTTGCACAGTGTTGGAGTCTTTATGGTAGATTCCTGGATGACATTATCATTTTTTGGAATGAGTCCAGAGAGAAGTTAGACAAATATTTTCGTTTGTTAAGTAACCCCACTGAGTTCTTGGAATTCACAATGAATTTTCACTGTGAAACCATCAACTACTTGCATGTAAGGATTATTAAGGACAGGACCAACAGGAAATGTACTTCTACATTATTTAGGAAGCCCACCTACTCTAACAGCTTGCTACACTTTGACAGTTGGCATCCCCTTCACCAGTAAAAGGCATTGGTGAAGAGGCAATATGTCAGGCTGGCATGTACGGTCAGTAATGATCAGTATTTTGAAAGGGAATCTAAAAAACTGAAATAAATGTTATTTTGTAGAGGCTATCCAAATGGTTTTGTAACCAACATAGAAAATGAGGTAACAAAAGAAAAGGAGGGGTTTATGTCCCCTTGTTGGGAAATATCGATAGAAGGTCCAACCCCCAGATAGTTGTAAAAACCACCACATACAATAGGGCATTGGTTCTATCCTATAACCAGCATTTTGATAAGGTAAAAGGTATTATTAACAGGAAGTGGAACATGTTTGGTATGGCTCAAGACAACTTTCATAGGGTAGGAGATAAGCCCATTGTAGTATATAAAATAGATACCTGTTTCAAGACACTTGTGACCTGCCAAGTGTAAAGGAGAAGGCATGATGGTAAAATGTGGGAACTGTAAGCAATGTAAGTTTGTGAGGGAAGGGACTAGTGTAACCTTGGACATGTTTGGAGATATAAAACTCACCCGTAATTATAACTGTAGTAGTAAGGGTGTAGTCTACATTGCGAAATGCCAGGGACGTGAGGGGTTCTATATTGGAAAGACTATTAGAACATTGAGGAAAATGATTTATCAGCACCAATATAGTATCAAAAAAGAAGATGAAAAAAAATGCCTGATTTAAACAATTGAAGAACCAGTCATCCTATTATTTTAAATTCATTGTCATAGTTCATGTTGACATGGGACCTAGGCTGGGACCGTCTGACTTGTTTTTGGAATTTAAGGAAATAAAGTGGCATTTAAAATATCAAGCCATGGTGTTCTCTGGTCTCAACGACATCATCTATCTCAGCAGTGCTCTGAAATTGAAAGCTATGTTTATGTTATAATTATTCAAGAATTTTATCATTGTCCTTAATGTACACGTGACAGGGTGGTCCATTTTTGGTGGTTTATTTAATGTGACAAAGTTCCCTTTGGCTGTTATACAATGTCTTGTGCCATGAATTATGCTTGGTTGTCACTTATTTTATCACCATGTTTTTAACTTTAATGGGTTGGTTTTGTGGATTTTAACTGGTTTTATGTTTGTGTTTGGGTCAGGGTTTTGTATATTTAAAGGCTGTGTGCATGCTCTTTTTTTATTCTGATGAAGTCCTGACTACCTTTGGATGAAAGCGCTTAATCTTATATTTTGTTAATAAAATGAGTCTTCGTTTTGGCAGTGGTGCCCGTGTCTTTTTTGTTTTTCTCAGTTTTGTGTCATTTTTCATAGTAAAGTGCATGTTAGAGCCTGTGTTCCCACTTACACAGATTGCTGTCTGTTCTTTTCTTATCTGTCTTCCACTCCCAAATGTGAAAAATAGATTGCATGAAAAAAATGCATTGGTTACCTTTAAAAAAATTTAAATAAATAAACTAAATTTTGCATTGTTATATTAAATGAATTAAAGTATTAAGACTACTGGGGAAGCAACTACTTCTATAGCTTGTTCACTTTCCATAATGTCAAACTTCTTTTGTGTTCCTTTGCAGTGCTTGCCAGTTTGCCGTTAAATGATAATTACACTGTACCTCATTCATTTTTCTCAGTACAGAGTGTTCAGAAGTCTCATGATTACTTATTCATCTCCAAGATAAAGCTGTTGGCAATGAGAAAATGAAACAGCTAGTAACACTGTAAATTTCCCATAAAACACACTGCTCTGACTTCTCATGGTTAGTTGCATGCACATGTAGACTAATTATTTACCACTGAGAGCATTTGCTAATGAAAACAATAGCTAATTGTTTTACAAATGCAAAAAAAAAAAAATACTACCATTTACATGCCATTCATCATTTGCCTTATTTGTCAAACCTATTTGCTTACAAAACTTGGCTATAGCTTTAGACATCCACCCCTGTAAAAACGCAGGAAAATAATATCTTGGTCAACAGTTTAACATCCCCAACCCCTACAACCCAGAATCACAACGTTATATTAACTTTAACTTGCTTCTTCCCAGGATTTCATACCTTGTTACAATGAAAAGCATAGATACATTATAACTAAGAAAAAATACTTTCTTGATTTAATATCTTTAGCATATGCAATAGTCACTAATATGACTGCTTCCATGTCACAATTAAAATATCCTTGGCTGCACCCTTTACAAAGCTGCTTTACAACGTAACTTGGAATTTATATAAAAAATATACAAATATTAACAAAACTCTTCAACTTCAAGTTACTTCTTCAGTCCCTTCAACCTTTCTGAACATTAATACATAAAGGTGAGTATGTATGTATGTGTGCCCGCGTGAGTGTGTGTGTGTGTGTGTGTGTGTGTGTGTGTGTGTGTGTGTGTGTGTGTGTGTGTGTCTGTGTATGTGTTATATATATATATATATATATATATATATATATATATATATATATATATATATATATATATGTGTGTGTGTGTGTGTGTGTGTGTGTGTATATATATATATATATATATATATATATATATATATATATATATATATATATATATATATATATATATATATGGGTCTACTGCTTTTAGTCGAATTACAGTTGGTCGAAAATGATTTCAGGCTGCCCACTTCACTGAAAGATCATTTTATTGAAAGCTCATTTGGTCGAATTCCATTTGGTCAAAAATGCAATTTAGCCCCTGCTCCACTGCACTGCGACCCTGAAGTGAGAATATAAAGTAAGAGGGGTGTGGGGGGGCGAAGGTCCCCACATTTTGCAACTAGTTGTTACTGATGTTATATATTTAAATGTATTTTAATGGATACACATGTATATAATAGTGCATACATTGTAATTATGTGAGGGGCTACACCCCCCACCCCAGCCCCTTACTTTATATTCTCACTCCAGGGTCGCATTGCAGTGAGGCAGGGACTATATTCCATTTTCAACCAAATGGAATTCAACTAAATGGGTTTTCAGTCAAATGCATTTCTGGTGAAGTGGGCAGCCTCAAATCATTTTCAACCAATTGTAATTTGACTAAAAGCAGTAGACCCATATATATATATATATATATATATATATATATATATATATATAGAGAGAGAGAGAAAGAGTATATGCTGCTTTACAGTTTACTCAACACAGTTAACACAATTGCAGCCCCTTTCAGTGACTTCTTCTTGCAATGCTACATCCTACATCTCTAATCCTATAGCTAGTCTGCTTGATACTTTACAATCTCATATTTATTCACTATGTTGTTCTTCGTCTTTCTGAGCATCTCTCAACACTGGTGTCAAGTTCAAGCTCAAAGTACTCCTGATTCTTCTAAGCAACTACTGTCCTTTCTAAATGTTGCTCAAACAGGTTCCGCTGGAATAATGAAAATGTTTCACTAGCAAAGTCTCTGTGAGAGCTTTGTTATTGACAGAATGAGAAGCAGAGCCTCTTTCTGCTTACTGGTTCACTCTTTGGTGGTTAAACTTTTTATTTCCTCCTTAGCCTTTTCTGCATCCAAAATGTCATTGATACTCCAGGAAAAAAATATTCCGAAGACAGCTGAATCTCACATCTGACTCTCGACATTCCCTGATTACTGGGATAAAGTTTTTTCTCTTCTGCCTCATGTACAGTGGACAATCATACTTCACAAATACTATACTGTACTTTCTCCAATTATTAATATTTCCTTTTGCCACAGTTTTGTCAAGAGCACATCCTTCTGTTGGTATAATTGCATCTTTACTAATAAATATCTTGTCTGCTTTCTCATGACCAGGTTCGGAGCCCTCTCTTTTAATAAATCCTGTTGTGGAACACCAGTCCAGTTGCTTATTTGTACCTTTGTGAAATTAATGCTGTATGTTCCTTCCACTTTCTCTGGTGTAGCAGATAATCTCAGTTTTTCTCTGTGGGTTCTGCCTTCGAACTCTGCTATTTTTTAAACAATTCTTCTTGAGAAGCCTCATGCTTGGTCAACCTTTTATTCATTTCATCCCCTGATTTTTGCAACTTTATAAGGTTATCTGAATAGCTAGTTAAAGCTTCTTATATTTTCTTGCCTTTTGTTATTTGAAAATATGTATTATTTCAGTGTCTGACTTCATTTAAACTTCTACAAATTACTGGAAGCAGTCTCCTGCACCAAATCTGAAACTAGAACTGCTTTTTGCTGAGCATCTGCAGGATTCTTTTAAGCCAGAATTTGTTCTTCTCTTTTTCTGGTTGATTTTCTGTAACATTCACTAAATTGCTTTTTTGCTGGCATTCAGACACTGAGTATTACTATACAGTAACTGAATTTTTACCAAATTGCTTTCAGTGGCTTTGTCGCAATTGCCTTTTTCACATTGGGGGAGCTCTAATCAACCTGTTGATCAGAGTGCAGTCATCTTTGGAAGTCTCTGTTGTAGTTTTGTGTTCATATGTTCAGACAAGGGTGTTGATCCAAAGGTACATTAGTAGCCCAACCACAGTATCCCTTATTATAGCTACTTGCTGGTATGACTGATTTATACCAAGTTTCAACCACTTTCAGTGAGGGTTTGTGGGGCCACAGCTAGGGTTTATTGAAGATTATCCATCCGTTCATCCAGCATATTCTTAGACAGGGTCTTTTCCATAAAGGAGGGATTTTATGGGATATATATCTGTTACACCAGCAGGACCTATTTATGTTTTCGTGTAAGGTAAGATCTCTTAAGTGGGTATTTAGGGTGCTACTGATTTTGCAGATATGCAGGAGGTTGTATAAGATTGAATCATACCTCTCAACCTCTTAGAGCAAGAAATCTGGACAAAGTCATCAATAAAAGTGGGACAAAGGCCCAAAAATAGGGACTTTTTTTAAATATTGCTGTAATAAACTTAGAAAGTAGATAGAATAACAGATTTTGCATTAGAATGAATTTTATGAAGAGTATGAAGTCTGAAACTCAAAACTATATGAAAAATGGACCATGTGGTATATGCAGGGGCTTCTAGGTACCCCAGCATTACAAGGTGTATTTGTGTATCTAGGACTTGGCGAGCATGGTTGTGTGAGGTGGGTTTCTAAACTGAAAACATGCTGGGGACAGTCTACAGTTTTTATAGACAGGATGTTCTGCAAGGTCAGTAGTTATGTGCACCTCTCACACATGGAAACTACTATAGAAAGAAATGATTGGTTACAGTTATCCGTGAGCATGAGGCATTTCCTGCATTGCCACAGTGTTCCTTTTGCTATCAAGCTGGCAACAGATGGTGAGCTAAACTGTGATATAATGCTGTGTAGTGCCTGGTGAAACAGAGAGTACTAAAGAATGCTCGGGAAGTGAATTTGTAGGAAGGGTCTATATAGTAGAACACTGGGATGTACAATGAGTTAAAGCACCACTTAAAATTATATATGTACAATAACAACAATTGAATGCTACAAAAGTCAGTACAAAATGTAGCAATAACAATAGATATGTGAAGCATGGAGTACCAGCTTGGCTCTGTACAATAACAATAGCGCCTAGTACAAATGTTTTGGCTTGGGTACCACCACAACAGCAGTCTACAGTTATGACTGATCTCATGCTCCAAATACCTGCAGCAGTCAGCAAATGAAGAGTGTGAAAGACAGCAAAGGCAATTATAACATGTAATGGTTTCGAGAAAACAGTGATTATAAACTGGCTTGGATGTCACAACCACAGTTTTAGTACAAATTTACAGATCACAGCTAGGATTAGGGTTAGATTCAGAAAGCTCATAGTTGGGAAAAGTAGTGGAAGAGGCAATAACAATATGCCTACAACATGAGGAAATTCAGGTATGAGTAATATGGGTCTTTGTAGCAGTTCTTAGATGCATACAGCTGTGCACATGCATCCACAGCTGTCCACAACAGTGCTCATTCTTCTGTAGGAGTCCAAAGGAGTGTGTGAGCATGCCCGATTAGATATTGTTGTCCCCTAAGTACAGTGCCTAATAAGTAAATATTGGAGGTTACACCACTTAATAGTTTATTTTACAGAACCAGATGGTGCGAATACTTGGAACTGTAGTAAATAGTTGCCATCAGTACAGCACCCTGCTGTGGAATATGCAGCATGTCTCTGATGTAGTATTTGTTCTGAAATCATCTGATTAGGTATTCTCAGATGATCTAGTGTAGTCACAGACCAGAATAGACTGACAACATCTGCAGATGCACTGAGTTTAAAAAACAAACGAGAACACACAGGCCAATCAAAAACACTGCCTTTCAGCAAGCAGGCAATTTAACCCAGAACAATAGCAGCATTCCCTTATCTCATCAGGAGATAATTTGCTTAACCAGTTCTAAATGTAGAAATCCAGCAGAGCACAAATATACAACGGGGTATTTAAAATTAGCACTAGTAGACTCTAATTTAAGTGTAAACACAGAAGTTTGTACTTCCCAGATATAGTGGAGTTTGGTTCTGAAGTCAAGTCCAAGTAGGTACCTTTGAGCATCCTTGTGTAGTCACAGCCCAGGAGAACCTACTGTGCAACCTGATGAGCTTTCTGTTTAAATGAATTGATCAGAGTGACAGAGATGACAAATGAATATAATAGAATCACACCCAGAGCAACAAGAGAAACGTCATTAACAGCTCATATCCTAAATGCAATGCTTACAGGTCATTCATAAATTGCTGCCATTTAGAAATGAGTAGGAAAATATTGCTATACAGAAGGAGTAGTGAGTCCATACCTTTCAAAATTTCAGCATTAAAAATCACAGTCCTTGTGCTGACCAATCACAGTCCTTGTGCTGACCCTCCACTGGACCAGTAATCAAGGAGCCTCAATCCTCACCACTGGCACCTGTGGGGGGACGTTCACTGGGAGAATAACAGATACACATACAGTATTTCCAGATGCAGCTCTCTGCATCAAGTGCAATTTCCCTTAAGAGCACAGAGAGACCACTGTCAGTCTAGGGCTGGTTCCTCTACCTTTCTCCAGATCCCCAGTAAGACTCCTCACTGGCACAGCTATAGAGCAGAGTCCTTAGTCAGAGTTCCAAGCCAAGTCCTCCAACACTGTCTCTGTTCAGTCAGTGCTTCATATCCCTGCACAAGCAGCTGACACATACAAACACACACTCTTTGAGATTTTGATTTGCACACATACACACCTGGGAAACGCTGGCACATGTTTACTAGATATGCCCCCCCTTTTGCCCAGACTATAAGGTAGTTTTCACTGCCACCATAACTTTTCTGCCAATGACCTTAAGGCCCTTAACAAAGGGGGTTCAATCTTACTGTGTAATATTAATATTAATATTGATATTAATATTAATAGTAGATTGACCGAGAGCAAGGCTATTAGGTGTGGCCCACACAGTGTCACCAAATGAATGAGCAAGTACTCTCAAAACTTAAATATCTCTACACAGATCAGCCACAATGAAAGGTTTAAATATATTTAATAATAAATAATAAAAGGACAAGACAAAACTAAATGTATAGTCACAGTGACATCAGAGTTCAAAACCACAGGAAATATTTAAAACAACATTGTAGGACAGTCTCAAATAAATAAAGAAAAAATATCTAAAGTAAGCTTCACTATATTTCTGACTAAATTTAAGAGAATTATACTATAATCTAAGAAGTTACTAATAGAGCAAGGCAGATGTGGTAAATGCATATTCTACTTCTTGTCAGGTCCAGGACAGAATGCAGAATGCTCTGTCAACCAAGAGACTTTTCAAAATAATATCTAAAATGCTACTACTGGGATAGCTTGCAGAATGACACCACTTCTTGTCATCTGTCCCTAGTTCCCAGGCAAACAACCACTGATGGCAGCCGGTAGCATTTAGCATCTACCCATAAAAATAAATAGACAAGGGCTTTGCTCAGATCAGATGCTGGAAGTCATAAAACAATTGCATTCCTTCACACTTTCAAGACAAATAATTAGTTCACCCTAAAGACAGTAAAGAAAGTTTCCTAGCACAGACTTTATGTCTGCTGCTGCACTGAGGACTGAAAGATGCCATCTTTCATGGGCTAGCCTATAAAGTAATTTAATTTCAGATATTTTCCTAAACTTTGCTGGACTGAGGTTAACCTCCTGTATTCCAGTTTCCACTGTCAAAATATATACATTTAAACAGTTACAATAGTGCATGCACATTTCTGTTCTCTTCCAGTAGGGCACACTGTGGTTACATTTCAAGCACAGTACCCTACAAATACCTTTAAACACACACATCTGTACAAGCAGTTTGATATACACATGATATACAGTTCTAATACATTTGTAACACAAGCATCTTGTTCATAGGTTCATAAGTAGGTACTAGGCTATTGGCCCTAGGGCCTATTCAAGCCTAGCTAAAAATGTACCCTGGCTTTCGCCACCCAAGAAAATTATTTTCCTGTGCCCCTGTCAAGCAGAACCACAGAAGTGATCCCCGGGGTGAATTTCCTATTACCCATCCAATCATCAAGATTTTTCTTGAAGAGTGCTAATGAGGATAGGTTGTATGAATCATTTTGATATTTACCAATGATATATAATGATTTACAAAATTTCAGCTAGCTGTGCTGGCAGTATTTCCTTTTGTCACTGTCCTGTCTTTCAAAACAAATATCATAGCACAGGGTTAAAACAGGAACACTTTTGTATTTCTCATAATACAAGGTCTTCAAGTACTAGATCTTAATCTTAATGCAAGTCAATCTTTGGATAGTCTTATTTATGTTTTTAACAATATAATTCTATAAGGAGGTAAAATTTATGGAAAGCAGTAGATCTACTAGAAATCAAGCCTAAATATAAAGGTGATAACCATAGCATTACCCTTAAATTAAAGCAATTGGTATGGGTTGGTCCAATTGAACTCAATTGTATGATGAAAAGTGGATTTTAAATTTACTAATAAGACAAAAAGGTAAAAGGTGATGTAGAAGGTAAAATGTGATGTTGAAGAAGATGGGAAAGAAAAAGCAAAAGAACAACCAAAAGCAATCTCTACAGGCAGCAGAGTTTTCTTTCAATGGTTGGATTTTATATATCCATAATCAAAGTTTCTTCTGGCTGGGGTCTTCACCCTCATACATAGAGCTCAACAGAAACAGTCCATTACAAAAGGGGTGCAGCTAAATCCAGGGGAATATACTCTTGAGGAACATTTTATTGAGTTTTCCATGTATCTCTTTAGTGTGCAGTATGTGTTTGTCACTATCCCTTTAATTTTTTTACATTTGTCTGTCTTTGGAATTGATTATTGGATTTTATACATTTAAAGTTTGGATATCATTGCCCGGTTCGATTCTCAGCTAGAGCATCTTCTGTGTGGAGACATGTGTGAATGGGCATACCTCAAAGGTTGTGCATCAGGGCCGGCAACTCGGCACGTAAAAATCTACTGCCAATCATTAGCGACCCCTAACCGGGAAAAGCCAAAAGACACAAACAAACAAACAAAAGGTTTGGATATTCCTATTACTTTTGCAGATTATTCTTATTATATTACAGTTTGTTGTGTTTTAAATTTTGATTTAATGCAAAGTTTTTTTTTTCTTGGAGTAGTTTCTCAAAGTAGTTTGCTATGGTTAGTTAGGAAACATTCCTTTGGCATTCATTGATTAAATAGGAATTGTAGCTAACTAATTAGTGGGAGGAACTGACAAACAGTTTTCTTATTTAAGTTATACACCTACATTCCTCTCCAACTACAAGAGCTCTGTGTTTAAAATGATTTGACTGCAATGACTTTTGACTACCCACCCAATTATTTTTGTACTTTTAAACTTGGTGACTTTTTAGTTTCCAGTCTCTACTGTAAATTAGAGTTTGCTGGCACCTCCCAGTACTATTTCTACTGGGCACTGATAGCTGAAACTGATAAGGCACTCCCGTTAGACTCATAAAACTTGAGTTAGCCCATTTCATATCATCCAATTTCAGTGAGTGTATACACTGCAAAATGCAGCATATTAATTTAATTGTATAGTGTCCTTTTCTGCAAATTTTCCTTGTTTTAACCAAATGCCAGCTTTCTGCAATCTTAACTTGGTCTGGGACATTAGTCTTGTAGTATCCCTCATAGTAGTGGGAGAATTATGAGTGCTGCAGGATCTGAGCCTTGTTTATTTCACTTCTACTGCATTTTTACTGATTGTATTTTACTTGCTCTGGGGGCCTTAATCTTGTAGTATCACTCACAAATAGTGAGAGAATTGTGAATTGCTGCAGGATCTGAGTCTTATTTATTATACTTCTGCTGCATTTTTACTCTTTGCATTTTCCTTAGTCTGGGGACTTTAGTCTTCTAGTGTCACTCACAACAGTGACTGGATTGAGAATTGCTACAGGATCCGGGCCTTATGTATACACTTATTTTGCATTTTCACTGTTTAATTGTTTGCTGATTAGATTCTTGTCTGTTTCATCTCCTGTAATATCTGCTGAGCTGTGCAGCTGTGATTTGTAGTGCCCTGCATAGAAGCAGGCATCTAAAGTTGTAATTGTCCATATAAAACTTCCTCTGCTATTTTCTCAAATACAGAGCTGAGTGTAAAGCAGTTAGTTTGCCTTCTGAAAGACATTAACCCAAGACTGTGGTTTTATATCAGTCCTAGACCTCTCACACAGTCCAACAACCCCCAATTTAGTTAGTTACAAGCATCTCTTGTACCACTCCTCGTAGATCAGTAAAAAGAGGATCTGCAATCATGGATGTGTACTTTCTTACTGTTTCTGTAGCCAACCTGGAGGAAATGGGGATCCTGAGACAATGTGTTAGTTGTTCCATGTTTACTAACAACCACTTTATTCTTTTTTTTCAATAAACATCTTATTAAATTATCATGTATGACATGGTCTATCTTACATTTATATAAATGAAAAACAAATAACACTGACACCACTTTAGTTCCAAACATTACACATCACAGACACCATTGAAACAACTGCAGTCGCAAACATTATACATCACTTATAATCTATCCAGTCATTGTCAGTTAAGGATTATATGTCTCGTTCAAATCCTGTCTATTAAACCTTGTTCCTTCTCTGCATAAATTCTTCCCACAATTCCCATTTTTTTCTATGTAGTTTGCTTTGTCCCTTTTCTAAAGATCACCAAAACAAAACAAATAGGACCAACATGAAGGTAAACAACTGGAATACACAACAAATCCAAATAACCAACCACAGAATTCCAAGTAGCGGACACGTTGAGCCAACGAAACACAGGTTTATTTTATATCAACAGAGCATTGAATTGCAGGCATTTATAGATTATTTAAATTCAACAACTGATTATCTAAGATTTAGTGCTGAATATTCTAATGAAGATATCACATATCTAGATATTAAATTAAAAAAGAGAGATGATACTTTTGACACCATGATATATAAAAAAGAGGTACAGCTCAATAGGTAAGTGCCTAAGAAAAGCATGCATTCACCTCACGTGTTTAAGAGTATGGTAAAAAGTCAATTGATTAGAACTAGCCGTCTTAACACAAATGATGTACAATGCATGAACCAAATGCAGGAAATGGTACAGGAATTTAATAGGCAGGGTTATAGTGAGTATAATGTTGCGACACAAACTGAGGTTTTAGGTATGAGAGAATAAAGCTAAACCTTACTTCATGAATGGTAATAGGAATAATATCTCGACTCATAGCAGGGCTGATAGTGTTAGATATATTACTACCTATAGTAGGAAATCTAATGATGTAAAGAATATCATTGAGAAAAAATTGGGGTATCCTTATGACAATGCCAGAAATCAAACAGATTCTAGGTGATAAACTATATTTTCATATAGAAACTGTTCTAGCCTGAAATCATGATTATGTTATAAAGATATGAGATATGATGAAGTAGAACAAATAAGTAATAGGGTAGGCACTTTTCCCTGCCATAACTGCACTTGCTGCAGTGACATAAATCGAAGTAATACATTTATACACCCTGTCACAGGAAAATAATTCATTTTTAAAAAATTTGCTACATGTAATACTTTAAATGTTATTTATTTGGCTAACTGCTTATCATGCTCTGCATATTATATAGGTAAATGTAACAGAAATTTCAAAGACAGAATTATTGAACATAAATCAGAGATTAGACGAAGAATCAGTACAAACGTGTTAGCTAAACATATAGAAGAGAAAGGACAAGAGCATAAGTTCTTATTTAGGGTTATAGATATTGTGCTTAAGCGTAGAAGGTGTGGTGATTTAAACAATGCTCTTGATATATGTGAGTACAGATGGATAACAGTACTAGATGCAGATAAGAAACCTGGCCTGAATACAGCAATAAGTATCAAACTAGTACTTAAACAGAAACAACAGATGCTGAAACAATTTGATATGTTTTTTATACATATTTTTATGTATCTGTTTACATGCTGTTTTTATATATCTGTCTATATGTTGTATTTTATATGCTTTGTATAATGTTATAATGTGTATAGTTTTAGACTATGACTTTAAACTGTAATTGATGGTTTAATTAGTAATTGATTCTGAGTGGGCTGTGTCTTGTATAAATTGCAGTTAGTTTTATCAGAATGTTTTTTATACACTGAAGAAGGGTATCACCTGAAAGCTCTGTGGATATAAAATAAACATTTTCTAAATATCCCAATTTCATTTGTTTTATCTCTGTTACTATATTCACTACTTCTAGTAAAGTTGGTCAAGACTTTGATTTCCATTTTCTAGTAATTGCTTTTTTTGGCAGCCACCATAATTAGACTCAGCAAGGCTTTAATATGACTAGGCAATTCTAATTCTGTACCATAGCTCAAAAAAATCATCTCCCCAGTCAGTACGTACCTCTCAACCAGCATCTCCAACAGAGCGGTTCCCAGGGAATCCCTAAAGTTGTCCAGCTCATTACACTCCCCAAAAATATGTTCCCAACCATCTCTTTATTGCTCATCACACCTCCAACATTCCCATCCACCTGAGGAAAAATTATTTAGAGTCTAATTGGGGTATAAAAATATGTATGTAAGTACTTCCAGGCAAGGATCCTAAATCTTCTAGACTTTGTTGAGTATTTGGGAGATATACATATATCCCCCCATTGTCTCTTTGTGAATTGCTTATCCAATCTCTCTTCCCAATTCTTTCTAAGCTCCTGTGACTGATTCTTATAATTATCATGTAATATTTTATATGTTCTACTAATTATTCTTTTTTAATGACAGCTTCTGTTCTAGAATCTATTAAAAACTCTACCAGTGGTGGTCTGTCATTTAGAACCTCCTATTTCTTTCTCTTTGCCTACACTCTGATATCAGTCCTTGATAGGGAAGGCAATATCTAACCTGCAGTTCAAGTAAATTCTTGGCCTCTTCTCATTCTATTACCTTTTACAACCACTTTATTCTTGAGAAGGTTGACACAGTATACAAGAGATGTAATTAGAGTGTGTCTTTGGAGGTAAATCTCAAGCACATAGACACTGATGTCTCCAAACAGTTTGACAGTAACACACACACACACACTACACCTAGTATGAATTAGACACAAACTCGCATATGCTGAAGCTCTTAAATACAGTCTGTCCAAACATCAAAGGCTTCCCATACGCTGCTCTCAGCAACCTTCTAAATACTCTACAAAGACATCACTTCCTGGGATACACACAACCGCATCTCATAATGTCTTAGTCTCCTAGCCCTTAAGACAAACTGATGCACAACCCAATATATTGATCACTGGAGACTCTATTGTGAGACACATTGATGCCCCCCTCACCAGAATGAGGAAGCAAACAGTTACAGTTAATTGCCTATCAGGAGCAAGGATCCGCTAGATCACACATGCACTTAAGACTCACACAAACTAGTATGACTCTGTCATACTCCATGTGGGTGTTAATGACCTGTGACACACCTCCCTGGCTGTATCAAGAGAGACCTAATAGAGCTTTGTGACTATGTGTCCCAGGCAGGTATGAGCCTAGCAGTGAGCAAAATCCTACCTTCCCCAAAGATGATACCGCAATATAAACAGAAGGTGATTGACTATAACATATAGCTTAGCTACTGGTGTCATTTTTGTGGAGTTCCTATACTTGTCAGCTTGGGAGGGCATGATTGACAGACCATGCTGTTTTGCCAAGGATGGTCTGCACATGTTCTCACTAGGCTTTTGGATATTGGCCAAAACATTATCCACTCCTACCTTTTTAGGCAATGCTGATCTGAGAAACATTCTGAAATAGTGAATTGTACTCAGGATAAGCTAAAGGTGTTACTTCTCAGTGCTGGGAGTCTTAACAAGAAGCTCCACTCCCTGTAAGCACTCCTCACCCTGCAGAGTGTTGACATCTTTGCTGTTACTGAGACATGATTTAAAGCTGTGGAAGGCATCCTAGTAGTGCAAGGCTATAATAACTTCCACACCTTTAGATCAGCTACTGCACAAGAAGAGACAATAGGCAGGTGTGTATCATTCTATATAAAATGTAAGCACACCTCAAGATTGGTCAAAGAATATGACACTCTTGAGCTACTCTATGTCTAACTAACTTTAGGTAAAGTCCCATACCATATCCTTGCTAGCAATAGGTCCCTGTCCATGACCCAGGTTAATCATACCACATACATGAGTGTACTGAAGTAACTTATAATTAAGCCCAACACCATATTTGTGGGTGATTTGAACTATCCCACTATAAACTGGGATTCATATCCAACCACTAACACAGGCTCAAAGATTCCAAGATTCTGTCAGTTCAAACACCCTGGAACAGCTAGCCCATATGCCAACTAGGGGAGCAAATATCCTGGATCTGGTACTCACAAATATGAGGGAATCTTGCACACTCTCTAGTGTAATGTACACACTCTCAGATCAGATAAAAAAGCATTCACCCTTTAAATAAATATGAAGCCCAAACTCCCAGCAAATCCAGAACCTTTAAGACTGACTGGATAGCTAAATTCCAAGTCCCCCCCCCAAACTCAGAGAACATGGTGGCCTATGTGGAAGTGCTTACAGAACCTTGTGCAAGCATGCAAATAACTGTACCAAAATGGCAAACCAAAATGAACTCAGGACAAACTCAATAAAAAGCTCCCTTGTTGGGCTCCCAGTATAAATAGTTTGTACCACAAAAGAAAAAAAATTCTCTCAAAAAATAGAACGGGATGTGTTCAACAGGCAAAACACTTCCTCATCAGTCTCAATAAGCAACTCAGGGGATTAATCAAGTCCACCAAAAGCCAACTTTGAGGCAAAAATAGCTTCCCAGGCTAAGGATAACCATAAGGCATTTTTCAATTATGTATGTAACCTTAAGGGGAAAACCCAACAGTTTGCCAAACTAATATATATGGAACTCCCTATACCAAATTGGAAGATATAGCAAATTTACTGGCTGAAACATGTAGCTCCAGTTTCACCTCCCTATTACCCCCAATTACTCCCCAGAAAATACCGTCTATCATTTCTCCCCAAACTATCAGTAAAGAACAGGTCCTCACTACACTGTCTAACACTAAAAACACTGTATCAGTGGGTCCTAATAATATCCCAGAATGCGTCTTAAATAGTTTGAAACATGGCATGTCACACTCACTAGAATCTCTGTTCAACCACAGTCTCTAGACAGTCTTTGTGCCTAGAGAATGGAGGACTGCAATGGTCATCCCTCTATATAAAGGGGGACCATCATCAGACCATAGAAACTACAGACCCATAAGTTTGACTAGTCTTATATACAAGTCCATGGAAAGAATTATCATGAACCTGTTAAACAAAGACATAGGTAATCTACAAACACAAGATCCATCCCAGTTTGGTTTTGTCAAATGTAGGTCATGCCTACTAAATTAGGTGGACAACTTCAAGTAGGTCACTAGAGCCATGGATGAGGGGAAAATGGTGCATAGTGCCTACCCTGACCTGAAAAATGCAGGTGGCACAATACCTCACTTGGTAATTATAGACAAAAATCACAAATTTAGACATAAATTACTGTGCCACTAGATGGATAGCCAAATGACACACAGATAGGACACATGAAGTTAAAGTGCGGGAATCCACCTCCACTAAGAGGCCTGTTACTAGTGGTGTCCCACAGGGCTCAGTACTGGTACCTCACCTGTTCAGAATATACTCTCCTGAAGTCAAGACAAATGTAGATGGCCTTTGGCTGACTAAATTTGCTGACAGCTGCAAGCTGGGTGCAATCAATGAATTCTCAAAAGATGTAAATATCTTCCAGGGTGGTTTGACACAAACAAATAACTGGTGTCAGGGCAATAGCCTAAAACTCAGTGCAAAAAAAATTGCATAATTATGCCCTTTGAAACAACAACTACCCCTTAAGATTTCAACATTAATAACACTCCCCTAAAAGTAGACCCAGTAGTAAGCGACTTAGGAACTTAGTTTAACAGTAACCTGAACTTTGATCACCATGAGTTCATGGTGGTGAGAAAATCCTTCTATGTGATGTGAGTTATAAGCAAGGGAATGGTGTCCAGATCTAAGGAAATCAAAGTATCACTAAACTCAGCCCTAATTAGACCAATAATCGATTATGATACACCCTCGCAAGAAGAACACGGGGTGTAAATACCATGTCTTATGAAGACTGCGTCAAAGCCCTGTCCCTGCATTTGGTCTCCTGCAAACTACTAAAGGACAAGGTATTCTTCCATCCTGACCTGATGGATCTTCTACACATTCACTAAACAAACATCACTACAATTACCCAGTCTAAACCTCATCTGTGACAAAAACAAAACATATCGGCGGGACAGGTATGTGTCTCGGAGATTAATCCTTCTCTGGAACAGAATCCCCATTCATATGAAGCAGAGGTCTTCCCTAAGTCTATTCAAATGCAATCCGGATCAATAGATTGGAAATCACAAATTTACCCTTTACCTGATGCCTGTGTCCCTTATGGACAGCCTGCAGGTAACCCAAGGCATAGGCATATAGCAAAGTCATTCTTGGGGCATGAATGGATAGGCTTAAAAAGACTCTAGGGCTTTTAGCTATAATCCTATTATATAACTATCTATCTATCTATCTACAAATCTCTCTCTCACTATATATATATATATATATATATATATATATATATATATATATATATATAGATGGGTCCCCTTCACATGGTCGACTTTTCAGAAAGTCGACTTTCATATGGCCAAGAACATATGATCGACTTCCGAAAAGCCAACCATGGGGAACTGCTATCTCCGTACAGTGAAGAATGGGAAAATTTCCTTCTTCTGCACTGTAGTGCGATCTCAGAGTTGGTATAGTTAAGTTACAGGGGTGTGTGTGTATGGGGGGGCAGGGGGCAGAGCCACCCATGGGTGGGTGCAGGGGGGCTTGCCCCCCCTGCTAACAGCTGAAAAGTGTTTGTTGTGTGTTTTGTGTTTATTTTACATGGTCGGCTTTTCGAAAGTCAATCATATGGTCTCGGCCATATGAAAGTCGACTTTCTGAAGAGTCGACCATGTAAAGTAGACCCATATATAGATGTGTGTGTGTGTATATATATATATATATATATATATATATATATATATATATATATATATATATATATATATATATATATACACATATACACATGTGTGTGTGTCTGTGTGCCATCTGGTGGTCTGTCTGTCTATAGTTGCCTGTGCGCTACTGCAGTTACTTGTAAGTATGCTTTGTTTGATTCAGAAACATGATAATGAACTACTAATGACATGTTGCTCAATACAGTTTTGTCATCTCTCTGGATCGTGTTGTATCATTGAAATTCTATTGGGTACTGCAACATTGCCCAAATAGCACTAGTAGTGATATTCTTCTGAATCCCAGCTATAATCTACATTTTGAAAATAAAAATGGCTATACATCAATTACACATTAGGGATATCACTAGACAAATTAATAA
Organism: Protopterus annectens; assembly: GCF_019279795.1. Taxonomy (NCBI): domain Eukaryota; kingdom Metazoa; phylum Chordata; order Ceratodontiformes; family Protopteridae; genus Protopterus; species Protopterus annectens. The sequence goes on from NC_056729.1 coordinate 1,059,498,702, forward strand.
ACTACTGCCATTATAATTTGAGCTTGTGGAAATTCCATACTTTGCACATTTTTGTGGCATCCAGATCTTTTTTTCACAGATAGGAATCATGTGACTCAGAAAGTAGGAAAGGGAGCACATCCAGTCCACATACTTCACAGCTGAACTAAAAACTTGGAAAAGAGAAACGGGTCAAGGATTAATTGAGAAACAGCATGACAACAAAGGGATCAGGAAATACAGTTGAAAGACAGAAACTACCAGATTAGCGGGTGAGACAGTGGCATCATGCAATGTTATAGCAAATCTTTTAGTATAGTTTTAAAAAGTGTACCATACTCATTACACTTACATAATGTTGTTTTATTTTCAGATTTGTAGAAGTTATAAATTCTGCCATTTAGCCTTGATATTTAAGAATGTTTAAACATTGTTCAATGAAAAAAATCAAAACCATTTAGATCTTCAGAAGATTATAATATTAGAGGAAATGGATGTACAAAGCAAATATAATACATCCATAAACATTGTTTTTCTTCTTATAAGCTGGTAACACTTTAAAAAGCACTAAGCAAATACAGTGATTGCAGACTCATTAATGACCTAAATTCCTTTGCTATCCATTTCAAAAGGTACTCTTTCAAGGCCAGCAGGGTAAAAGTCTGTTAGTGTAAGGCTTTTTCCTATCAAGTCATAAATGAACCTCGACTTGCAGCTGATGAAGCAAAATAATGTTGTTTATTTTCCTGTCTTATACTCTTGGTAACACGGATGAGCTGGTCAGGTAATTTCACAAGGTGTACAGTACACTGCGTGATGCATGACTGACTATAAGTTATGGATTCTTTTATACAACAATGAAAGGTTATGCCTTCATTTTATCAACACTTCTTAAGAAATAAATATCCATTTGGTTGTAGTTGCATAATACTTTAACAACACATTTCTAATGTTGTTGATTCAAGGAAATAAATTCCAACAAAATAAATCAGAGATATCAAGCATTGCACTTTTGTGGCCCCCTCCTCCGAATCTTGAATGGCCTGTATCCATTTGGTCTAAAAGTATGGAAGGAAAGCCATTTCTTCTGCTATATCTTTCAGCACTAACTGCAGGATCCACAATCTGCTAGAGCTCGCTGTACTGTTTGTTCAGGAAGGATTGATATTTGAAGGAGCATCTGAAATAGTCCTTTCAGTCTTGCCTGGTACTATATCTGTGATTAAAATAAAAAGTCCCTTAAATATAGTGGCATCAGAGATGATAGCATTTAAATAACAGAAAGGGAAATGTTGCAGATTCTCCAGCCGGGGGTAGAGGAGTACATGCCTTTTAACTGTCCAGATTTTTCCACCATGTCCAGATTTTTGTCTCGTAATTTTGGCCTGTATCTCATAAAATGTGTGTTTTTCTAGTAAATCATTGAGGACTGAGGTCAGTAAATAATGGCAGACATGAGTTTCAGACTTCAGAAAATGCATGCTAATGATAAACCTGTTATTCTAGCAACTTTAGTTTATAACAGCAATGTTTAAAATCTGTCCCTCTTTTTTAGGGTTGCCACCTGTCCCACTTTGCGAGGGACAGTCCCTCTTTGGGCAGTTGTGTCCTGATAAAAAATATTAAAAATAGCAAATGTCCTGAGATTGTAGGACATAATTATGTCCCATAATGTATGTAATAGTTGCATAAAATAGTTATCTCTGTATCTAAAATACCTAAATGTTACAAGAAACAGAATAAGCAACTAAACTGCTACAAGAATAAGCTTTTATTTAGGCAAACAAGTTAAGTTCTATGCTTTGTGCTGACCGTGGGTATGTGTCGGCCTGTAAAATCTGATGTGTGTCCTGAAAATGTCCCACTTTGGCCATTTGAAAAGGTGGCAACCCTACTCTTTTTGGGACATTGTCACCCACATTATTTTGGCTTCATCATCCAGACTGCTTGTGCTAAGAGGCTGAGAGGTATAGTGGAGTATAGTAGCAGACCCCCTTGTAAAGAGCTGCATATTGCATAAATTATATTTCTTTAGTTGAAACATGGAATGTGGATAAAATAGTGACACTGAAGCATAGCTCTTCTTTCAAGAATTAAGGAACTGCACTAGATCAGTTTCTAGCTCCGGAGCTATTACAGCTAGCCTCAATATTCTAGAGATTCTGTAAGTTCTAAGAGGTACTCTGTACTTCAAAAAATACACAAAGTTGTAGATTGAACTTATTATGAATTCTCGGTGTAAATTAAAATATTTAAAACGATTGTGGTTTTACTGAAACTCAGCTTTACATGGTATGTTAATTTCAAACTTTACTGTAACAGAAATCGTTCCTAACTGCTATGTATATGTTACCTTACCTGTTGGACCCATGGGCCTGTTGAAATTCTTATCACCATAATTGTTTTCATAAGATCAGCAGAAGTGAAAGTGAGAATATGGGAATCTGCATACTAAGCCTAGGACTGCAGTATTACAGAGTATTGCATAAACTTTGAGGTACTGCATTTAGTTTAATTCAGTATATAATATTCAAAACCACAAAAAGCTCATACCAGTACCCCGTAACTGGCACATCCTATGAAATAACAATGATAAGGTAGAGGTTACAGCCCACATTTGATGTCTATGTGTTTGACTTGACTAGCATTTAGATTTTCAGCATCACATTAATATGACAAGGGCCAAAATTAACATAGCATTTCTCAATTTTACTCACAAGAAAGCAAATGTGAACCTGATAAAGGCATCTTCCTAGCACAACTAGATTATGCCCTCCTTAAGACTGCCAAAGGTTCAAGGAATAACTTTTCAGCATCACATGCATTTATCAACTGTATCTGCAGGCTTATTACAATATCTAACAAAGGGAACAGTACTGCTTTATATTAACCAAAGCAAAATGTATCTCTGAAAAGCAAACATATTTTCAGACTGCTAAAACTGGAGTCCTTTCTCTTTCTAGCTGGCTGCCTACTACCCAGATCTCAGATTATTGGCTTAGATCAATTCACTCCTCGGGGACCTGACTTCAAAACACTTAACAAAAAAGTATGTATTGCAGACTGTAGCTTCTCCTTTGTTGACCTGAAACTTTGAGGTCTCTCCCCTCCACTCTAAAAGCCATTCAGTCATATGCTGAACTTGGTTGACATTTAAAATACATGTGTGTGTGTGTGTGTGTGTGTATCTATATCTATATATATATATATATATATATATATATATATATATATATATATAGAGAGAGAGAGAGAGAGAGAGATTTTAAGAGATACAAAGTATGCTTGATTCCATTCCCCAAATATTATTTAATTTCTGTTTCTTCAATCATTACACACAGTTATTCAAACATGCCATGCAGTTGTACTGTAAGCACCCTTTGCCTCAAATGTACCCTGTACCTCCCAACCCCCTTTTCCCTATATTTTTGTTCTGTAAATATGTATGTAGTTTCTCCTAAACAGTATTTTTATCCATGGGAGTATACTAAGTGTTCACTGTTATTTATGAAACATGAATAGATGCACATCCCCAAGCTACAAACATATTACTAAGACTTCTTCTTCTACCCTATGATAATACTAAATAAATATAATGTTTTATTCAACATTTTGTTCAACATGATAAGCCTGTTACTTTTTCGTTGTATGTTGTGAATAATCTCTCTTGTCAGAAGCTGAAATGTGGAATGTCTCTCTTTGTTGCTTCTACTGTATTACCTCTATGTATGTCAAGTATTTATATGTTTTTGTATCCACTTGGGGGGGGGGGGCGAACACATACGTAGCAGGAGTACAGGAGCTACTGATGCCTAGTGAGATTCGAGCTCTGCAAAAATGCTTTATAGGTATAAAGTAAGTTTCAAAATTCACTGTTTGCAGTCTGAACTGAAGTTTATTTTTTAAAATGTCAGGACCATATCTCTCAACCTGGAAATCAAAAATCTGGACAACAGCTCTTGAAAAGTAGGCATATCTGGGCAAAAATCTGCACACCTAATTGGTATAAAATTTGCAAACTAAATATAATAAATCCTCCCACATTCAAGGGGTGGGCTACCTTATCATTCAGAAACTCAAGTTTAAAAAACTTAAAGTGACAAAGCAATGCAGTCGTAAGCATATTTTATTGAGAGGACACGTCGGCACAGAAAAAAGGTCTTCAGCTAAATAGTCTGGCACAGTATTCAAACTTTTGAGCTATTAAATCAACTGCTTTCTTAGGGTCCAGTGTTTGATTCCCTCATCCTTCAATTACTTGCTGTGTTGGATTCAGGAGATATCCACTCCTTGGTGTACTTTCTGTCATATGTTAAATTTTGGACAAACCGAAAAGATTAATCTTATTACATGTATTACCTTAGAATCATCCTTGTAAGCATGATATCATTAAAGCATACATAAAACAGCTGACATGACATTTCAAACTACCACACTATGAAAATGCTCCTCAAATATACTAAAGATCTCAAAAGGAAAGCACATTCCTTTTGCAATTGTTACTCTAAAAAGCCCTGCATAACATTAGACTCTAATTTGTCTGACTAGTGGTAATGTTATGGAAAGTTTGTTTTTTAAGTTCAAGTACAAGGTTAGGGTTAGGGGCAGGGGCAGGGGCAGAGTTAGCATAAATTAAAGATGGGCAAGGGATAATCAGCCCACCTTTAATGTATGCTAACCTAACCGTGCCCCTAACCCTAACTATACACTTTAACTTAAAAAAAAAACTTTCTCTAACACTTCCAAATAAACAAGAGACACACACACTCACATATATACATGCACAGACCAGTGAAACTATTCCTTTACCTAACCCTTACCCTAACCCTAAAACACACAATTGCATATCTACTAAATCTAACCCCATCCCAAACTTTACTCTAACCCTAACTCACAAACATTTACACACACACACACACACACACACACACACACACACACACACACACACACACACACACACACACACACACACACACACACACATATCCAATATACAGCCCGGAAGCAGACATCCAACAAATCATCCATTTGATAAATAAGAAGTTTGAACAAACAGCTCTCCAGTCTCCGTAACCTCCACATAATAAAGCTCTCCTGTCCTGAGTCTTACAATGAGTAACTCTAACCACTAATACAGTGCACCATTGTAACTTCACTTGCTCTGCTCTGTTCTATCTGCCCAACAAACTGCAAAGGTGACATAGGATTTTGTTTGATATGAGAGTAAAGTAACTCCATGATATCTTTGTTTAGGAAAGGTTCTTCTGCCTAGAAAATATATTTCTGCTACTACGCACTATACCTTTGGAATTTTTTTTGCAAATTAATGATAATATATATGTGTGTGCATGTTTATGTGTGTGTTTATGTATTAAAAGGAACAAAAACCCATTCACTGTAAAGATAGCTACTATAACAATTATCAGGGAATTATTCTTTGAGTGGTGGAGATAAATAGTTATAACCTCTTGGATTCTTCTCTCAAGGTCATAACCATTGCATACACGCAGTTTAAGAATAATTAGGTGGTAATCACCACTATATTATCTATTATATAAATCTGACTAAACCCCCCTGAATTCACTGCCTGAATTATAGTTTTCCCAACTTGTGTTCTCATAAATTTGGTCACCTTAGAGAAACATTTTCTCCAAGGATTCACAGAACAGCAATCAGACTATCCCCAATTTATATTGATCAGAAATAAATGTTTCACAGGTGGGACAAGCCCCTCTTTTGCACCCGTACACACACATCCCTTGTTATCCATTGTCATTATCTCTGACATTGTCATTATTCTGATAAAAAGCAAAGATTTTTTCTTTTTCACAAAAATCAAGTATTTGCTATTTTTTTAATTATTCTAAGATGCAAAGATGAAATTTAGGTAGATATGAATAAAGCTGGAAATGTAACATCAAAAGTCAGAATTTAATGTAACTGGAATAATACAGCTACATCTTCACAATCTCTAGCTGACTATCATTTAACCCTCTCCACTACTATCTCTCTCTCTCTCTCTCTTTTACCTGAACCTCTTCAGTACTCCCTCATAATTTGAAACCACCTTCATCCTATAATTACTTCACTGGGTCCTACTCAATATCTATTTACAGCTGATTCCATTTGAAAGTGACTAGAGTCTTATAAGCTTGATATTAGCTAATATTTTACTGCATGCTTGTTTTAACTGTCATGTTGTCATTAACTGTCATTATAATTCTATGCATGTTCATTTATTATTTTTTTATTAACTGTCATATCATTGCTAGTCTGGGTTTGTATATATATATATATATATATATATATATATATATATATATATATATATGCATTTATTATGTAAATCTTGTATAACTGTCTTCTGAACATTCTGTAAACTGGAACATTTCTCCCTGGGCATTATCTGAAAATGGGATTTGTGCCCAGACAGACTTTTCCAGTAAATAAAAGCATATATGGTATTTAATGTTATAAATATCTTTGGCATCAAACACAACTCATAATGATTTGAGGAAATCTCAGTACATATTCCCATTCATTGTTACAAACAAGCACAAAATGAGGGCTTCACAATAACAACAACTGCGCATAGCAAAACTGTGGATGTCAGAGATACTATATAAAGACTAACATCTATATGATATCTAGCAGTAAGGCAGGAATAATACCAGAGAATTAATAGAAAACAATAGAGGAAAAATATAAATATTTAAAAAGTAGAAAGAAGCAATAAATAATCATGGTTTAAAAAAGTAAATATGGAAGAACTATGAAGAGGAGTGTAACTTTAAACAATATTGAATCTATTTGTTTATAGGTTCATAAATACTTACTAGGCTATCAGTCAGAGAGGATCTTATTAAAATTAATCTTCCATTCCCATGGAAATTATTAGCACGTATATTATGAAAAACAAATATCCCAAAATGGACTAAACAAGTATATGCTGGGATAATCACATATTTTCGGTCAATGAGGGCCATTGGTACTATATCAGGGTAAATTTGTGGTTACTCATCCATTCATCCAGAATACATTTGAATAGAAAAAGAGAAGTACATTGCTTTATGTGAAGAAGAAGATGGTTCCACAGCAGTAGTATTCTCTGTGATACACACCTATTCTTCCAGCATGTATTGTTAATTTTGCAAAGACATCAGTGTCCTTTGAGAGGGTGGTTATGTTAAAGTGGGACTTGTGAATGTGTAATAGGTTTGACAGAATAAGGTCTGTTGAGGCTCCATACATGCGGCAGAGGTCCACTCTCAATAGCCTGTATTATGGTGAGAAGAGAGACAAGGTTTTGAGATGGTCAGACTAGTTTTTTTATGATTCAGGCTCCTGATTTTTCATGAGGAAACATTTAAGTGTTTGGATAGGTACATACCGAAAGGGCCATTATAATCAATTGTTATCCTGATGAGTGCTGAGTACAGTGGAACAATTACTTCCCAAGATCTGCACACTGCATCTTTAGATATAAGCTAAGCAATAAAGAAAGACCTCCTTACAATAATGGATGAATGGTTATCAAAGGACTGTTAATTTTCAACATAGGTCCCTAGTGTTTAACTACTGGATACATTTTCGGGGGGGGGGTTGTTGATGTGATAGTTACAAAAAATGAATGCTGTCTGAATGATATAATTATACAGTTTTTAGCATTTAATTTTACTCCATTGTTTGACACCAACTATTTATTTAGGACAGACCCCTTTTTAGGATCCTGACATCCTCTGTAGAGTTTATGATGGCACTGAGTTTGCAGTCAACGGCAAACTTAATCAGCCAGAACACTTAACGTTAGCCTTGATCTTTGAGAAATAAATGCCAAAGAGGAGTGGTCCAAGGACTGAAACCCAGGGCACTCTGCTAGTGACAGGTCTTTTGGAGGAAGTACAGCCCTTATTGTTACCTTCTGAGTTATATAGATAGCAGCTTGGTGCATTGCTGAATGTTTCTGTGAGGTTCCTAATACAGTTAAAAGGCCTTATGACAGTTTTTGTAAGAAGTGACAACATTCAGTTCATAATTCATTAGTTGTTTTATATATATATATATATATATATATATATATATATATATATATATATATATATATTATTATTATTATTATATTGATGAGCAGGAGAATTTCTTGTAAGTAGCAAGAAGTTTATTTCCTATTATTATACATGTAAAGGTTTATTTTTGAAATTTCAACTACTCTTTGATTGATAGGGGCTAGGACTGCTACAATTCAACATTGCAAATACATCAATGACACACCGCTTGCACTTCCCGTATCTCCACCTCATACCTTTCATTTGCTTAACACAATAAATCTGGAGAAAGCCACAAATAATGTTGGGAAAAAGGCACAAAATCAGGGGCAAGTTTTAATTTTTGCTCCTATAAATTTAAATACAAGAATAACAGATTTGACATGGATATGAAGTCTGAAATTCAAATGTTTGTTATTATTTAATGAAGTCAGTCTTCAATGATTTACCCATAAAACTAATTTTCTATGGAACAGACCTAAAACATGAGGCAAAAATCTGGACATTATTCAAAAATCTGGACAGTTCAGAGGTATGCCCCACCTCTGTGCACTCCTTTCTCCACACACTCTGCCAATTCCACACCAATTTTATGACAAAACATTGCATTATTGGGAGAGGTATGCCTTCTCTTATTTTCTTTCCTTTGTTTTTAACTAGTGTTGGACATGATCACTTTGTATTAGTGATGTTTGTCATAAAAAAGTTAGTCTGAGGTTACATTTTACAAACTCCAGTATTCTGCTTGTGCAGCTAAACATAATACCAGAGTTTGTGCAATGCTTTCCAGACTACAGGAAATCATTCTGATTTCCACATAGTGTAGAAAACAAATATCTGACATTTCAATTAGGGACAGAGTCATCAAAATAACAGTTCAGCTGTAAGTAGGCTTTAGAAGTATATGTAGCGACTGTGGTTGCATGGTGGTAGGTATTGTCATCTTCTTGTGAGGGGTAAACTTATGAATTTTTTCACATTGTCATCAAACTGCAAGTATAAGATCTGGAGTTCTTTTTAGGAAAGGGGGGCTAGTTCTAAGGGAGAAGATAAAAGTCTTTAAATTGAACTTAATTAGGGAGGCGGTGACAGTGTGGTCTGCAGTGTCTGGCAATATTTCTAAGGATGGTTCAAGAAGTGTCATATCTCTACTGAAAAGAGGACGATTTGTCAAAAAAGAAGTAGTGTTAATAAAGTTTAAGAACCACTGTGTGTATTTTATTGGTTATATAAGTGTGACAATCAGTACATGTATAGTTGAAGCTGCCTAAGGTTATTGTATTAGGTTTTATAGGTATATATATTTAAGCATTTATTACAGTCAGTAAGATATTAATACTCTGTACCACCAGAGTTAGCAGGAGTTGTCAGTACTTTGTGTAGGCTGTAGCAATAATTACAAGGACAAGGTCGAAAGATTCACATTAATGATATTTTAGCAGATAATTGAAGAAAATAATGAATCCTGATGTGAAGAAATTAGACATTGTCATCTGTACTAGCGTGTTTTGCTGAAATTTTGTATATAGTTTTAGATTAACCTGTGTATTATATGCCAGCATGACTAGCTATGATATTGTAAATAAGTTCGCACATAATGATTAATACTTTGTTTGGGATGTTTAAAAAAGTTAAACAGTGTTCTGTTACATGTCTAATTGTGCATGTTTGTGCAAGATATTCTAAATGCAGACTGTCTCAGAGTCAGCTGATTTACAGATGATGTCATCGGAATGTGTTCAGATGCTCTGTGTTTAATGTCAGAGACTGAAAGATAGATGGAACTTTAATAAACAACTGTTTGTTGATTTTCAAAGAATGAAATGAAAATAAGAAATGGAACAGTTAATACAGTTACCCTAGTTTATAAAAGAGTCTGCTGAAGACAGCTGAGTTCATTTCACAGTTGAGTTTAGTTGTGTTCACAGTTGTGTTATTGTACTGAGCAGTGGATATACAAAGGACTTATCAAGAACTGCAAGGCTGCCTTTGTTCTGTTGGAATATTTAGTTTAGATCAGGGACATTGTTCTTCAGTTAGATAGGGAATTATAGCTAATTAGAGTTTTTCTAAATGTTGGATTTCTGTCCTTCAGTATTAATTTAATTTTTCTGGTGACTGAATTCTGTTTGTTTATTGAAATTACTGTTTTATATTTTTTAATAATTTTGCTCATTATTAAATATTTTTATTATCTTACATTGTGGCTGGTCAGTTGGTATATTCTTTAGTGATTTGAGAGTGCTTATACCTGCTTTGATAATTCCTGGGCCACTCCAAAAGCCTGGCTGCTTTAGGTCATATGCTACCATTTGTTTTGATATCTAATTTTAATAATTGGACACCCCTTTCAAGGGTATGTAGACATTCTAATTGATGCTAGCCCATTACCATCTAACTTTGAGGAAGGGACACAGCTGGAAATCTGTGTCAGGCTTTCCCAGAATTGTTTGGATGTCTGAAATTCAATTTATTGAAGTGTGAGTATACCATAGGTCTTAACCTGGGGCACATTGCTCAAAATTGTGTAATAAGGAGTTACATTAGGGGTGGACAGAAGTATATAGTCCAGTCCCAAGTTATAGAGAGTGTTCCTGTTGTGCTCTTAGGCAAAACTGGGAAATATAAAATGTTTCTCCTAAATGCCAACACCTGTCACTGCAATGATCCCACTTAAATCCCACCTTACCACCTTACTACCTCTCATACTTTTAACACCAACCTATTGCAAGTGTCCTATCACATTTGCATCTCTTTCTCTTTTTATTGATTAAAAAAATTAACTTTTGTACTGCATGTTATGCACATTACTATAATGAATATGTAAACTTCATTCTCAGGCCTTTTGTAAATTTCTAATATTCTCATGTAAAGCACATTATTGTAATGTTTGCATAAAACTTCATGGTTAGATGCTTTTCTTTTTGTAACTTTGTAATAACTGTCTAGAGCTTTTCTCCTCAGGTCTAAACTGAAAAAAAGGACACTGGCTCAATTGGACTAACCCGGTTAACAAATGATAGATAAATAAATAAATAAATAAATATTGCTCCTGTTTAAGTGACGGTCTTAATCATTAGTGACAATTGAAGTTCCTTAGTTACTGATCCAGGATAGTAGGGTACATCACACCTGACAGAAGATAAGCAAATATTTTCTAATTGCTAGCATATTGAGAAAATCTAAGCATACTTATACACTACACCACACTAAAGCATACACTATGCCACAACATGCAAGAGCTATTAAAAAGTGTCAAGGCAAAAAATGCTAATGATCAGTGAGGATCTTGTGGGAGCAGCACAGGGCAGCATCTATTTTTACAAACACAGTGATACTGATATATGGAGCGAATATTAAAAGACATGAAAGGTAAACATAACAGTCCATAAGACAAAAATGTCAGAGGTCACAGTGTGTGAACACAAAGATCGTTAGCACTATCTTAAGAGAATTTTAAAAATAAGTTCAATTTTAACCACAATAATAAGAGTGGGGAGACCTGTAGTAAACCAATACTTGAGTGTTATATATCCCCAACAATATGCATGTGCTGAAAATGAGGAGCAAGGTTTAAAGAAAAGCATTTTCTGTGTAGCCACAATAATGAGGGCAGATAGGAGTAACTTCACAATAGCAAAGTTTAAATAAAAACAGTTATTTTGTGCTGATAATAACAGTGTTTATCTAAACACTCACCAGTGGTGCATCTGTTAGAACCCCCGTAATATACATCCACTGAGTGGCAGGGGCAAGGTTTCATGAAAAACAATTACTTAAGTAACTATAATAATATAACCAGATAAATATAACATTGTAAAAACGTTTAGCAAAATGAACTAAACAGAAAGGTCTGTAAGGATCATTTATTAATCATTTATCATTCAGGCATTTAAATGACACTACACAGAATATTTTGATAAACGTTTCATACATTAAAGAGCACACTCCCTTTCTAATAAAGGGATGCTACATATTGAAAGGCATTTTGCTTTGGTTTACAAGCTGGTGTGCAATTACAAAAGCCTACATTGTTGCAAAGCAAACCCTGGCTGTACAACAGGGCAATTAAGAACAGGTGATATGCATAGCTGTCAACCCTAAGTGCAAGAAATCTAGACAAAGTTCAAACTCAGGGACAAATTTTAAAAATTGCACTTATAAACTTAGAAATGTGCTAGAATAATAGGTTGTGCATTACCATGTGTTTTCTGAATAATGTGAGATCTGAAAACACAAATCTATGTCATTATTTAATGACTTAAATTCTCAATAATTGCCAGAAACCACACATTTTGTGAGAAACAGACTACAAATATGATGCAAAAATCTGGACAGTTGAACAGTTGAGAGATATGGGATATGTGGTATTGAATATTGTTTTAATGAAAACAAAAGGTGAGATTGAGGCTTCACCTACATATTGCACTAGAACACAGCAATTGATATGCTACTGGAAACATCATGTCATAGGATCATAGGAAGTTACTAGGCTATTGGCCCTGAGGCCCTGATAAGCCTAGCCAAGAGTTTAGCCCATATATAGACAAATCAGCACCCAATGCCACTGTCCAGCAGGGACATGGGTAGAATCCCAGGGATGTATTTTTTATTTCCCATCCAGTTATCCAGGTTGCGCTTAAAAAGGGGTAAAATGGTACTCTGCTTGACGTGGAGAGGGAGTCTATTCCATAGATGGGGGAGTCTGTGGGACACAAATCTGTCCCACCAACAAGTCCTATTAATGTCACAGACCTGGTTGAGGCCATGTGTGTGGGTTACTCGAGTGAAGCTTGACTTGCGGATATGCAGCAGTCTCATCAAGGCAGGGTCCGAGATTGCTTTGTATGCCAGACAGAGATCACCTCTGAGGAGTCTGTATGAAACAGAGTAGAGGGATAGGGCTTTTAGCCTATCTGTGTATGGTAGATTTTTGAGGCCCTGGATTCTCCCAGTGAGGAAACTCTGTGGTCTATCCAGTTGCTGCATGTGCTTTGTGATGTACATACCAAATGGGGTATTGTACTCAATAGAGGGCCTTATAAGGCAAGAATACAGGGATGTTATGACCTCCTTGTCCCTGGATGATGTGCCCAAATCCCTTACGACTGACTGCATGCTTAGGACGTTGTTATTAAAATGATAATTTGTGGGGATGTCACTCTCCCCAAAGGGGATGATGATGCATTTTTTTGTATTTAGCTTAAGCCATGTTTCTGGCACCAGTCATTTGTTTAAGTGAGACCCTCTTGGAGGATGTCCACATCACTAGTGAAATTAATGACAGCACCCAACTTGCAGTCATCTGCAAATATGGTCAGCCATAGCCCACTGTTTTTTGGCCTGCACCTCAGAAAAGTATATCCCAAATAACAGAGGCCACAAGACCAAACCCTGGGATACGCCACTCGATAAGGGTCTACTGCTTAAGGTGGCTTCCCCTATTTTGACTAGGTGGGTTCTATCAGTTAGCCAGTTCACTACCCATCTGATAAAATGTGGATTGATGCTTAGTTGAGAGAGTTTATCTATTATTCCTGAGTGGGGAAGAGTGTTGAAGGCCCTGGCCAGGTTAAGGTAGGCAGTGTGCACTGGTTTCCCCTTGCCCATGGCTTTAGTGACTGTCTCAAAAAAGTAAACCAAATTTAACAGACATGACCTCCCCTTGATGAAGCCAAACTGTGTGAGATCGAGTGTTTGGAGGTTGCCAATGTCCTTGTTAATGAGGTCCATGATAATCCCTTCCATGGCCTTGCAGATCAGGCTAGTTAGGCTGATGAGTCTACAATTTCCTGGATTGGTGGATGCTCCACCTTTGTTTAAAAGGATGACTGTGGCTGTCCTCCACTCAGCTGGGGCAAAGTAGGTACTCAAGCTTTGGTTGAATAGGGTGCCTAATGGTGCTGCAAGTTCCTGTCTGAGTTCATGTAGGATGCAGCCTGGGATGTTATCGGGTCCCATTGTGGCTGTATTTTTTGCCTTTGAGAGAGCAGTGATGACCTGATCCCTAGATATAAGGTGAAGGGGGCAGGTACTGGGAATGTCATGATTTACTGATGTGGGGACAGAGGAGTGAAATTCTCACTGAATCTGTCAGCCAGCAAGTTTGCTATAGCTATGGCATTTGTACACGTGGTGTCCTTGACCACCAGTTCTGAACAGATCTGGGTACTACCTTTGACATTACAGATATACGTGAAGAAGGCCGTATGATTGTGTCTAGTAGATGTGGCCAATTTGGATTTGAACTTTGCTTTGGAGGATTTCACTAGTGCTCTTATTTGCTTGTTTAGGCTAGGGAGAGATTGCTTCCAACTGGGCACCTGCTCCTTCTTTGTCCTGGACAGCAATTTTTTTTCTTTTGTTATAGAGTATATTTATTGCAGATGTCCACCAGACAGGTTTACTGTTCCTTGCAGAGGATGATTTAGTCCTGTTGGGTATTCCTGATTCCATGCAGCTATATAAATGCTGGTATAGTGCTTTGGTGTAGTTTTGGATACTGGTGGCAGTTCCTAGAGAGAGGGAAGGGGCTGTGAAGCTGTTTATACCATCCCTCAGGAGGCTGTAATCAGCTTTGGAGAAGTTTTTTTATTTGACCCTAGGTAGAGGGGGGTCGGGATAGATGGTGACTTCGAACTTGACTGCTTTATGGTCAGATCTTACAAGGGAAGATGATACTGCAGGGATGCTGCAGTGGTTACTCATGTTGGTTAATACCAAGTCCAAGATATTATCACCTCTTGTGGGGGTATCGACTAGCTGTTCCAAAGCATTTGCATTGACAAAATCGAGGAATCTCTGGGCATTTGTGTTCTGGCATGAGTAGTTTTTCCAGTCTATGTTTGGGTAGTTAAAGTCACCCAGGATCAGGGTAAGGGGTTGAATCTTGATAGATTCAAAGAGATCTAGATAGGTAGTTTGGGCATCTTGAGTCAGATTTGGGGGTCTTTAGCTAGCTATGATTTGTATAGGGGTCTTGTCAATGGTTAACTGCACCTGGAGTGTCTTCTGTGCATTATACTGTTTGACCAGACTGGAGTTGTATACCTTCTTTGGCTTTACTACCCACAGTTTGAGGTCTGACTGTATGATAGGAGGAGTAACCAGGTATGGCTGGGGTGCTCTCCACAGCTTTGAACCAGGTTTCTGTAACTGCACAGATGTCAGCATTTTCCAGGGTTAAGAATGCTTGCAATGAGTGGACTTTCATGTTTAGATTCCTAACGTTTAGCAGCATGACCTTTAATTTGGGTTTTGTTGAAATTTTTATTTTGGTAGTTTTAACCTCATCAGTTTTTCTAAAAAAGGCACTATGGGAGTGGCAAGTACCTTTGACAGAAGCCTGAAGCGCAGGTGAGACAGATGCAGGCCATCTCTGGCACAGCATCATGGTCTGTCAATCATATCTTCCCAGGCTGTCAGGTACTGGATCCCCCTGGAATGACACTAGAAACTAAGCCAATTGTTAAAGTCAACCATTTTCTGTTCGTATTGAAGCATCGTTTTGGGTGACAGCAGAATGCTACTTAAGGCTAGGGACATACCTGTCTGGGACATATTTTCAGTGGTTCAATCATCTCTCTCTTCATATAGTCCAGGAATATACATATCAAGTCATTCACACCAAGATGGACTGTGACAGAGTCATAACAGTACCTGTTGTTGCGAAGATTGAGTGCATGTGTGGTATGGTGGATTCTGGCACCTGACAGACAACTAACTGTGACTTTCTCCTTATCCAGCCTGGAGAAAGGCACATCTGTGTGTCCCACAATGGAGTCTCCTATGACTAATATGTTGGGTTTATGGCCAGAATGCTGCCAGAGGAGATAGAGTCTATTTAATGAGAACACATGGAGATGAAAGCATAGCAGAATCCAGAACTGGAATTACATGGCATGGACATAAATAGATAGATATGTAAGTAAGTAAATGAGTATTCATATGCACAGTGTGTGTGTGTGTGTGTGTGTGTGTGTGTGTGTGTGTGTGTGTGTGTGTGTGTGTGTGTGTGTGTGTGTGTGTGTGATATGAATGCATGTCAGTAAATCAAACATTTAAAACATGGGAAGGCAACTATCAACCACAATTGCTCAAATAACTGCCTGTCAAAAATATTAAAAAAACACTATTTTTGCAGGAGGAGGGCAAGCCCACTACACCCTCATGTCCCCTACTAATAAATACCAACTCTGAGATCACTCTACTTCAGGGAAAGGGCAAAAAATACCTGATCCCCACTGTACCATGATCACAAACAGAAAAAAAAGCTAATAATTTTGATCTGCAGATTTTCAATCAGCTGTATCAGTTTTTTTCCCATTCAACAAGCTGTGTTACGACAAATATAGATACATATATAAATGTGTATATATATATATATATATATATATATATATATATATATATATATATATATATATATATATATATATATATCATCATTATCAATCCCCTTTTGTCCCATTTTTTACTTGGGGTCAGGTAATCCTATCAACTATTGCTTTCTCTCTCAATTCAGTTCCACTCTCCTACCTTCTTCGACAGTCACGCCTGACTGTTGTAGGTATTCTCTCACACAATCAGTCTGTTTGCTGGATAACCTCGTTTCCTCTTATCTTCTTCCCGACTGTCCAAAATTTTCTTCACTAGACTGTCTTCTGCTTTTCTGCACGTGTCCAAACCACAGAAATCTGTTTCCTTTGACATTCTCAGCAATTGGAGCTACTGCTCTGATATGTCTTTATGTCTTTGTCTGTCCTACAGTGTGCATCCTACCACCCATCTGAGGCACTTCATCTCCATCACCTCTATCTTCCTTTACTGCCCAGGTTTCTGTTCCATGTAGTAGTACTAGTTGAATCACTGTTTTGCACATCTTACTTTTCAGTCTTTTCAGCATTCTTCTGCCATACACTACTCCTGCCACTCTGTGACATTTGGCTGTATTTCTGCTTCTTCTAACTACCTGTCTCACTGCAAGCACTGGGTCAGTTGTGCTGCATCCTGATCTGAATCTGAACTGCTCATCTCCCCATCTTACTTTCTACTACTATGCATATTCATTTATCAATCACCCTCTCCTGAACTTTCATGCAATATATAGTAGATATAAAATGGTTTACCTTCATAATGTCAGCAAGCACATCCCCAAACGTGCACATGGTCAAACCCTTTCCACGATTTATGTACTGCTGACAAATAGGAAAATCAAACAAAACAGTGAACATCAACATTTCCAACTGCTCCATGCCTGAAACAAGTGCTACCATGGGACATAAAGGAGGTGAGATTTTGTGATTTGGAATATCGGCGTTCACGGTTTTGAGGAGTCGCAGTTCGGAGTTTGCAGAAGTTGTTTCAATGGGTTCCTATTACATTATTGAACTTCCAGAAGGTTGAACAACTTGGAAGATCGAAATGTAATAACATTGAAACATCAGAACAACAAATTTTTACCAGGGAAAAAAATTTGCTGTTCCGAAAAACACACACACAACACAAGCACATCAAAAACCTTATAAACCTACACTAAACCTTACATACACAACTACCTATGCCCTAACCTTAACCCAAACCCTAACCCTAAGGTCCGTCACTATCGCAAACTTACCTTACCCGCACCCTAACCCTAAAGTACGTCACTATCGCACACTTACCTTACTCGCACCCTAACCCTAAATATACACATACGTATTATTAATTAAGCGGTATAACCTTTAAGATATGTAAATAAGATGGCTACATTCCAGGTTTCTGTTAGGCAAAATTACAAATGGGTAGACTTTCTACTGCAATGAAAGCAGACAGTCTAGTTAGAGTTAGCTGCAAATGAACTGTCAATTCAGTTTTATTCTT
Source organism: Protopterus annectens (assembly GCF_019279795.1). Taxonomy (NCBI): domain Eukaryota; kingdom Metazoa; phylum Chordata; order Ceratodontiformes; family Protopteridae; genus Protopterus; species Protopterus annectens. Next base: position 1,059,516,590 of record NC_056729.1, read on the forward strand.
GTAAAATATACTACAGAAATCTGTAAATACAAGCCAAGAATAATGCCCAAACTTCAAGGATAAAATGATTGGCATTAATAGTTGGCAAGTAAATGGGTGTCATTCTATGGGGATCTACTATCTGTCTGTGGGCGATAAAATGGTCAACAGGCTTCCTTGCTTTGCTGTGGCATACCTGTATTCCCACAAAGCTTGGTTTATAGAGCAGCTTTTCTTTAATTTCTTTAAATTGTGGTTTGTCAAAACTATATGCACTTACAGTGTGCAAATCAGTGATGCACTATAATGTTTTTCTTTCTTACTCTTCCCCAAAATAGTGTGACAATGGAGCTGGTAACATGAAAGTTGGGACAGTGTAGGGGCCAAGTGTGGGCACCCCCACCCACCAAAACTCATTTTGTTTTAATTTTTCTTCTTCTTTTTTTTTTTTTTTGAATTATGCTTCATCACTTCTCAAAAATCAATAAAGTGTGACTTATAAAATGAGTACACAGAACAAAAGGAAGGCTTTGCCAGCAATGGCCTATGTCTGTCACCCCTCAGTTTTTTCATACTGGCCAAAACTTTAGTTACATTCATAATGCCTTTAAGGCAGAGTTCATATAATCTACATCCTAACATAGAAAATTTCAGTATGAATAATTTCAAAGTAGAACTGCTGAATGATAGAATCCTAAAGAATAAAACATCTGAACCTGAGAATTTCCCTATCTATGAAGGCATGAACATGTGTGCAGTTTTAAACTCATGGTTACTGTGCAGTAACAATACTCCCTTTATTCCAAGATGCATTGCCTATCATGTATTCAGATTCACCAGCAACTGCAAAGAAATATCTGTATTTGTTCATAATCATCATTGTTGCCATATTCTACATGATGCACATTTGTAACTGGTTGAAGTCCTAGTAATACGTGATAAAATCAATTGCTTCATTATAGCCATTTACAGAGTCCCACATATCTTATCCAGTTAGAAAAAATAGTCATTGAACCAAATAAGTTTCTTATGGTTTTCTTTGACTATCCAGTCATAAGCTGACAAATGTTTATTACTATGTACAAGTATGCTAAGTGATTTATTGGCTTTGTAAATGCCAATACACTTGAAAATGTTGTCCCCCTGCCTACTAGAGGTTCACCCTCTTAGATCTTAACCTCACACATGTTTTCCTTAATTGCACCATGCTGTTTGCTATCCCCTCTCTTGTTAAATCTGACTATCTGGATGAGAACTTCTAATAGAAAACTAGCTTTGTGGAATTCCTCTACTTATTATTTACCAGGTTTACTGATAATTACAAATGGTATAGGTACCCAGTAAATTTGATTCCAGAGGCTGATGCCTACTCCTTTGAATACTTCTCCCTTTCAGACTGATGTATTGAAGTATGTGCACTGATCTGAGGCAAGCATAAAACTAAACTCTCATGGTAGAACCTCTACATCAACAAAGTGTATAACAAAGAGGAAAATTGCCTGATCATCTTTAAAAGATCTCCAGCTCATCTAAATGATTTTAAAACTGGGATGTCCTTATGGCTTACCATTAGGAAATTCAAGGCCGTCTACAAATGTACATTTACAAACAGATCAAAACACAACTCTAAGGCCTTTTTCATAGGATCATAGAATCACAGGAGATTTCTAGGCTAATGGCTCCAGGACCCTTACAATTCTAGCCAAGTTAAACCCATGTTCCCAAAGATGTCTGGTTCAAGCAGACACTAAAATCAGTACCTATTGCCACTGTCCAAGTGGGATATAGGTGGAACCTCGAGGGCGAATTTCTGGTTACCCATCCAGTCATCCAAATTATGTTTAAGTAGAACCAATGAGAGGCTTTGTTCCAAAGGTGGGGTAATCTCTGTGAGACAAATCTCTTAGAGCTGATTTTATTATACCTTAGAATAATGTTTTTTAGTGTTTTTTGTATTATTTTTATTATGTATTGGTGAGAAATGTATGTATCTTTTTCTACATAATTGTGCCTACAACTTTAAGAGGCTAATTGTGTTGTGTTAGGGGTGGTATATATAAAACTGTTGGGTAAAGTGCATTTGTTTCTGTTTTTGTAGTGTTTATCTGAAGAAGTCTCTATTTATGTGACGAAAGCGCTAATAAATATCCTTGGAGTGGATCGTGAGACTTGGTCTCTTTCTTTTGTGCATAATTATTAGTTGGTGAGATGTGGTTCTTCATTACCAGTTTTTGTGGGTATGGAAGGAGCCAAGATGAATGATTCACCCACTTTACAGACTTTGGCAACATCGGTTGAGAATTTGGAATGCTTGGTAGTGAACCTGACGTTGCTAGTCGAGCAACTAACCCAATGGTGTCTACAATCAAGAAATAACAGTGTTACGATGGTCAAACAGTTTTTAAACAACCAGGAGCAGGACAATATCTATAGTGGTATTACATCACCACAGAGACAGCTTGCTTCCACCAGTACCCAATCGGGCACTCAGAATTCAGGTCAGTGGATCAATCAGATGAATTGTAGAGGTGGGACTTCCTACAATTGGCAGCAATTTGTTTGAATCATGGCTTGGAGGAGAAATGGAATGGCAGAGAGAGCTGGCAACATTGGTTAATGAGAGGAGAACTGTTAATGAACAGCTTTCACAACTAGAGAATTTGTTATTCCGTTATCGGAAATTACAATTAGAAAATAGCTATCTGAATGAATGTATCAGGACTGAGCAGATTCCCAAAGGAATGAGAATGTGGAGATATCCAACAGGGTTGGTAGGGGACGCTGCTTTAAATAGTGAACTGATACAACTGTTTAATAGACATGGGTGTGAATTACTGGAGTGTTTGATAAAAGATAGTAGTAGACAAATGCATGGTTTACTTGACTCCATTCATAGATTAGATCACAGTATTCAGTCTGACTTGCTATTTGAAGTGAAAAAAACAAGATTACTTTAACATTTTTTGTAAACTTGATGACAGCATTAAGGAACTTAAAAACAAGAAAAATAAAAAATTAAACCAGGATAAAAAAAGACTATGAATCAGGTAAAGCATACCCCCCTCCCAGGACAACAAAGGGCCCACACAGTGAAAGCACCTCAAGTGTAGTTTGATGAAGGTAGTACACAGGAAAGGGTGAACAAAGGGGAAGATCCTTTAGAATATCCTCCTCTGAGGAGGTCTGAGGGGCTGAGGAACCAGAGAGGGGAAACCTACTACAATCAGTACACCTGTCAAGTGATATACAGAGGGAGAGGGAGGGGGAGGGGGGCAAGGTAAGAATTATAACCACAATTACAATACCAACAACCACTACCAGTAGATAGAGTTAATACCTCTACATATGATGGTGGGGACTTTAACATTTATAATTATAGTGATGTTGAGCTTGAAAATGCATTTGCAGATTTATTTGAAAAAAGCTTGTCCTATGTGCCTGCTAGAAATGCATTGATTGATAAGGTACGTATAAACTTAAAATTGCTTACAAGAAAATTAAATTTTGGTTTTCATTTCAAAGATTCCACTGCGGTAGTGGGAAATAATAAGATATGTGAAAAGACAAGTACATTTAACCCTATATTACACCCAGTTATACAGATTTTTGAGAAACTATGTGAACATGATATCCGAAAAATGTTATCAAAGAAAAAAACATAGAAGTGGCAACATGTATAACCTAACTAAAGATGAGCAAAATATGTTAGTTAGTATTTGCAATAATAAAGAATTAAGGGTGATGAAGCTGGATAAAGGTGGTGGCCTTGGTATTGTGAATATTAATGACTATAATAATACAATATTTACCATGCTTTTTACAGATTCCTATATGGAAATAAGTCTAAATGAGATGAATATCGCCTTTCAAAAAGTGGACTTAACACTGGAAGAGCTAGTATTTAATGACCAAATTACTGTGGTAAAACATCCTAGAACCCCACTATTTTTGGAGTCCCCAAGATACATAAGAACTTAGGGGACCCCCTTTAAGTCCCATAGTGGATGCCAGAACCTCAAAAACCTATTTAATAGCAAAATTTATAGATCATCTTCTTAAAGAAGTATTAAAAGACCATATTTGGATGTAGTTGCTACAGATGTGATAGAAATGATAAAGAGAGTTATAAACTTAACAGATGAGGTTACTACATCCTGTTATTTAAATAAAGAGGGTAGAAGATTGCTTGGGAAATCTGGAAGTCCTAATCATGGGGAGTAACAGGAACATAGCCAGGTGTCCACTAGGTGTGATATGAGGGGCTTTTTGAATTGTGAAAGAGAGCTATTAGAAGTTATTGGGGTTGGTAGCTTATTCTAAATTTAAGGAATATAGCTAGAGAAGAGAGATTTCCCAGCTGAGTTGTTGGCTTTAGTGGTATCTAGAAGGTGTTGGTTACTGGAGTGAAGAGATCGGGCTGAGGTGTATGGTTGAACACGTTTTTGGAGAGAAGGGGTTTTATCAGGTTAGTGGAGAATTTTGTGGGCAAAGGTTAGTTGATTAAAGTGTAGAAGCTGTGGGAATTCAAGCCAATTAAGCTGTTTTAGTGCTGTTCAGTGATGTGATCTATGTAAAGCTCCAGTGGCAAATATTGTTATTTTATCATAGCAAGATTCCAGTTGGTTTAGGTCCATTTTGGGGAGATTGGTTAATACTGGGAAGGCACAGAGGAGGGGTGATAGGAGATATGTACAGGCTATGGTAACTCTTCCGTTCTTTGTAAGAAATTGTTTGTGTCTATATAGGAGACCTATTTTCTTGTGAACCTTTTTGATGGTTTGGGCTATGTGAATATTGAATTTCAGGTTATTATCAATTTCTACCATGCACAGTTTAGTGTGGGTGCTTGGGGTGATCATAGTTTTGTTCCTCAAGAAGATATTAAAGGACTGTGAAGGTTAGGGGAATCTGGTTGGGCTAAAATGGAGCTTAGTTCTGTTAGGATTTAGGATTAGCTGAGAGTTAGTGAGCTAGGTTTCTACTGACAGAAAGGAATCTTGGGTTTTGCTGTGGAGGTCTTCCAGTGTGGGGGCAGCACATATTAGGGCAGAGTAGTCAGTATATCCATATTGTACTACAGAGGCTTGTGCTGCTGAGGTCCTGAGGTGGTTAGTGAATAGAGAGAGAATAGTAGTGGTCCAAGGATTGAGCCTTGTGCAACCCCTAAGGAGATTAAAAGAAGAGGAGAGAGTTGGTGTTGCCATTGGACAGCTTGCAGTCATCTTGTTAGATAGCTTTCAACTCGTGTAATAGTGGAATTGCTGAGGTTTAGTGTGGCGAGAATATTGATGAGTTTATTTTATTTTTTATTTTTTATTTTACATTTATTTTACATTTGTTGACCGGGCTAGTCTAACTGGATATATGTCCATTTTCAGTAGAGGCCCGGGGAGATAAGCTCCAAACAGTTAAAATAAATTCACATCAAAGTAATACATGCTTAAAAAGCAGATACGTGTATAGTAAAAGAGAAAAGAGATAAAGATAATATCTGTTTACATATTATTAAAGTATATAATTGCAGTACATTTGACATTGATTAGTACAAGTACAGTTACAAGTAAACATTCAAATAGAATAAAAGCAAAATGTACATGTAATACATCTAGTAGTAAAGGGATTTTATTGTGATTGACCATGTCAAAGGCCTTGGATAAGTCTAAAAATATGGCTGATACAAATTCTCTGTTGTTTTTATGGTGGTTAACAGTGTTAGTAAAGGATAGTACTGCTGTGGTGGTGCTGCAAAAGGGACAGAAGCCATGTTGGGTGTTTGATAGTAGTTTGTGTGTGAGAAAATAGTCCATTAGTTGGGTGTGCGTGACTCCTTCTAGTATTTTGGATAAGGGAGATAGAATGACAATTGGGTAATAGCTGGTGAGTTCAGTGGAATTATCTCCCTTGTATAGTGGTAGAATGTGGGAGGTTTTCCATATTACGGGTACCCGGCTTTCAGATATTGAACAGTTTATGAGTATGGCTACTGGGTAGGCTATTGCTTCAGCTGCACTTTGTAGAAATTCTGCTGGAAGGTAGTCAGTGGCTAGAGTTGTTGGTTTAAGTTTTTGAAGTAGTTTTTTTTACAGTTATTACAGACACTGGGTGTAGATTGAAGGGGGAGTGGATTCTTGGGATTTGGTGTTGTTCTGGGGGGCAAGAGAGGTAGGGTTACTGTCAAAACCTTGAGAGTTTGCTATGGATTAGATAGTTTCTGTGAAGAATTTATTAAATTGGGTTGCAATATTATCAGAACTGTTGGTTGTTGTTGGGGCAGGGGTGGTGTATTTACCCGGTTGAAGTATGTTATTAACTGTTGCCCAGAATTTTTATGGGTGGTTGTATGTTTATTTTGGATGTTTTGGTAATAGCTGATTTTGTCTAATTTTATTTATTTTTTTTGTTTTATTCCAGACTTCTAGATATATTTGCTTAGTTGTTTGTGTTTTGTTTGTTTGAAATTGTTAAAAGGCTTTGTCTCTAGCCTTGAGTAGGGATCTATATTCTTTAGTTAGCCAGGATGCATACTTAGATTTTATTCTGATAGTTCTAGGGGGAGCATGGCAGTTTAGTATGTCTAAGGATGTGTTGTTGAATGAGTTAACTGTATCGTCAAAAGGTAACTGAGAGATTCCCAGTTGCAACTATTCAGAGTGGAGATGAAGCTACTTAAGTTGATTTTTTTTTTGTTTCTGATTAAGCGGAAGGTGGGTTGGATGACTTGGTGAGTCCGAGTCCTAAGAAGGAAGGTTGGCTGATGGTCACTTACACTATCTGCAGGCAACCTGATTGAGATGCCTGAGAGGGGTTGCTAACTAAAATCCTTTTTTTAGAATTGGCTGTCTTTTGGAAGATTTATCAGTCCTTGTAGGGGAGTTGATGAGTTGAATAAACCCATGGAGGTTTAAGTCAGAAAACTGATTTTCTGAGGAGCAGTTAAGCCAATCTGTATTGAAGTCTCCCATCAGAATTGGTTCTTGTGGGAGAGAATTGGATATTCAGAGTAGTATGTTTTCCAGAGTGGGGATATTGTTTCCTGGTGGGATATAACCACCAATAATATTAATGTGTTTTTGGGATTAATTTTTAATTTGGCAAAGATAAGTTCAGCATTGTCAAATTCAGGAATGTTTATGTCTACATGGTCTAGAATTAGGTGCTTTTTAAATAATATATCTACTCATCCACCCTTTCAAAATTTCCTGTCTTTTCACATAATATTGTAATCTGGGGATGTTATTTCATTGTTGCTAATATTGTATGGAATGTTGCTAACTTCTGTATGGAATAACAACTGCATATGAGAAGCTTCCATTGGGGAACATAGTGCTGCAAACCCTACTGCAACTACCTAGGCAGACACACACACACACACACACACACACAGACACACAGTGGACACAGACATGCTCACTCATTTACCCATACAAACAAACAACTAGACCTTCTATTCCTTAAGTAACCTCCCTACTGCAACTATCCAGGCAGACACACACACACTCACACACACACACACACACACACACACACACACACACACACACACACACACACACACACACACACACACACACGGGACACAGACACGCTCACTCATTTACCCATACAAACAAATACACAACTAGACCTTCTATTCCTTAACTAACCTCCCTACTGCAACTACCCAGGCAGAAACACACACACAGACACACAGGGGACACAGACATGCTCACTCATTTACCCATACAAACAAACACGCAACTAGACCTTCTATTCCTTAATTAACCTCCCTACTGCAACTACCCAGGCAGACACACACACACACACACACACACACACACACACACACACACACACACACACACACAGTGGACACAGACATGCACACACTCACTGGACTCTACTTATACCTCTGAATATACTCACACATGCAGGCCCACATGTACACACACATGTACACAAACTCCCCAATACTACCTAACCTCCAAATTCTTCAACACTTACTTCTAAGACTATTTCTCCCATTGAGTGTAATGGGTGATTATGAACTGTTGACCGAGTTAATGTGCCTGGTGGGTGTGATTTACACAGCTGAGCAGTTCTATCAATCACTCTGCTGTGTAAATCAATTATGGCAGGCACATGGCAAACTACCATGCTTGGAATGCCTCATTAGCATTTTCAGTAGGCAAAAGAGACAGCCCACTATAGTGCTGCACCTGTTTGAGGTAAGTACTACAGTAGAGCTGTCTCTGAATTAGAAGCGGCTATTACCAGAGGTAAAAAGGGCTTACTGCTGGCAGTAACATTTCTGAATTATGGCCTGTGATTGTTAATTTCTTGTGCAAATTACTCAAGATGACAGTGATTACTGACTCAGTACACTGAGATGATTCATAGACTGCATGATGGCTTCCTCATTAGCTAATTTAAATAAAAAGCAAAATGTTATGAAGAGATGTGTGCTTGTTGAATCAGTCAAGCTGTGCTCATTTCCATATACTACAAACTATAGGACTGGTCCTTGCATCATAACTGTCATCTTTATTTATTTATTGATTTATCGATTGGTTGACTAATACAACATGGAACGTATCTCTTTTGCTTTGCTCTATGGCTAAATTCCTTGTTACATTGCTCTAGAATATAAAGTGTCATGGTTCTGATCAAAGGACTGATAATAATATAATAATACACATTGTAGAATAGCAGCAAGCCATGACTGATTATATGACTATCCTGGGATGTAAGCCTATCAGACACTTGGACAGAGCTGTTGCTGGTTCATCTAGTGCCCATTGCCGGTCCCTGATCTTGCACTGTACTTCCACCCCCTCAGCTCTTCAAGTGAGGAAGAGCAAAAGAAAAAAAAATCCACTCCCTTAGTCTAGCACAATAGAAAAGAAAGAATGCAAAAACTACACTTCCAAATCACACACCCTGACACTTTGTGTCCAGGGTGGCTACCCCCTTTGCCCCACCCTTCCAATGCTTTTACATTTGGTGATGTTCAGACTATATTCACATGACCAAACCATACAAAACAAGTAAATGTCAGCATAATCCATACCCTGACCATGAGTTATTACTGCATTATACCACGGCCTGAAAAAAATGATAATAATTGAGTTTGCTGCATCTTATATGTGAATAAATTGCATTTATTTCATTGTTGAATACTTTACCACACTGCATTCTTGAATTAGAAAGACAAAAGAGATAAAAAGATATCTCTAACTATAACAAATAAGCATGACATTTAGTGTCACAATTGAACTGCATTTGTAGTAAGTATTTCTCTCATTTAAGTGATTCAACACAACCATCTGGCAAACTTCATTCATTGAAAACAATATATACATAACAGGGAATATGTCAGTGTCACTGTTAAGCTTTTTGAGTTACACAGATGGCAAGCTGAAACTGATATGGTTCTACCGTATTAAGAGAAATGGTGTTAAAAAATGTAGCCACCATTTAAGCATACTCACTAATCACTCACACACCCAAATACAAAATGTTAGCAATATGGGAAAACTGCACAACATTTCGGACTTCTGACATTTTTATTATATGCTTTGTTACAAAAATATAGGTTCATAGGTGTGTACTAGGCTAATGACCTTGGAGTCTTTACAAGCCTAGCCCATAGGATTATGCTGGCATCGTGCCACCCGACTTTAGTTCCAGTGTCTCTGTCGAGTAGAGCCACTGGAGTGATCCCCAGGGTGAATTTTCTATTTCCCATCCACTCTTCAAGATTTCTCTTGAAGAGGGCCAGTGAGGTGCTCTGTTTAACATTTATGGGAAGTCTATTCCATAGCATGGGCAGTCTCTGGGTTATGAACTTGTCCCTCCAGCACGTTCTGTTGATTGTGGTAATGAGGTTGAGGTCTCTGTAGTGTGTGGTGTGGAGGAATTGGGACTTCTTTAGATCTAACATTTCTAACAGACCTGGGTCAGACATGGTTTTATAAGTCAAGCAGAAATTGCCTCTAAGTAGACGATATGAGACAGAGAATAGTTGGAGTTTTTGAGTCTGTCCACATGGGACAAATGTTTAAGGCCTAGGATCCTCTTTGTGAGATACTTTTGTGGCCTCTCCAGTTGTTGCAGGAGTCTAGTGAGGTACATGCCAAATGGAGCATTGTACTCAATGACTGGCCTAATGAGGGAAGAGTAGAGGGAGACAATGACCTCTTTCTTCCTGGATGCAAAACCCTTAGTAATGAGATGTGCCACATAGAAGGACTTTCTGACTGCAGTGGCAGTGTGATGGTCAAAAGAGAGGTTGGTGTCAACCTGTGTTCCCAGATCTCTTATAATGCCTTCTGTGTTCAGTGGACTACCATTGATGTGATAGTTCATGGGAACTGGGTTTTTCCCAATGGGGATGATGACACAATTTTTGGCATTGAGCTTAAGGCCATGGTTCTGATACCAGTCGTTGGTCTCAGTGAGACCTTTCTGTAGGATGTCCGCATTGCTTAAGAAAAACATTCCAAAATAAGGTCTTAGAAACCAAAGCATGTCTTAACTGCCAGTTCCTGTTTACATATAATAATAACACTAATTTCACAAGCAAAGGCATAGTGAAAAAAATGGTTATAAAAAATACAATTAATTTTTGTGGCGGATCCCCACTGAAAATTTAAGGATATGCAATAGCACTTATAATATAGAACATTTAAATTTATTGGGAGAAATGCGTGCTGGAATTTTCAGTTTCTTGGAGAATTTTCCTGTCTGCATATGTATATAAATAGCGCACGTATGGGAGTTAAGCTCTCACATCAGAGATGCAGAGGGATTTGCATCCCAGAAAAGAAACCCTTCTAATGTGTAACAGCGAGTTTACAGTTCTCTGTTATTTTGTAGTAGTGGCACTTAATTTTTTAAGTTGCAGGATTCACAGCAGACAATCCAGCCCTTCAATAGGGCACCTCTTACTGTAAAGATTAAAAAAATTGCAAAAATATTATAACAACATATTATAGCTCAACAGTGCTATCAGATTGCTTTAAATTTTAAAATGTTTTAAACATAACTACACGATAAAATATTAAAATCATGCAGAATCCAAAGCATCATTTCGAAACAAATTGCAACCTTGGCATTGTGCAGTAATTTATAGTATAGATGAATATTATGCAAGGCATTTCCTTGCTCATTTATTAATGTTTGGTCACTTTGACGTATCCTTTATTATCAAACCTTATAATATGCCAATAGATCCTAGCACAGCCCACACTCCTACCATGAATTATTGCAAAAATGACTTGTGTATTTTACGTGATTATAATCTTCTCACATAATAATAATCCTTTTTCTGAGGAAAACTATAATAAAACTATTCTGTGATATGTTTAGTAGTCACTAACACTATGGTCAGCAGTCTTTGACCTTAGTTTAACAGAGCTGAAGGGAACCAGCAACGTATATAATACACAATGCACAGTGTGGTTTACATGGTTGAGATTATTTCTCTCTCACTGTGCTAGTCATCTATTTTTGCAAGTCACACAATGCATTGATAAAATGACAGATTAATTTGAGCACATTAGTTCAATTGTCACTATATAATGTAGAGCTGTTCAGCAGTAAACATAAAGTTATACTGATTTAATGAAAATAAGGTATTACTAGGTGAATTTTGGTCATTATTGAATGTTGTTCTTTCCAAAAAGGTGTGTGGTGCTTGGTATGCCTGTTTCAATTCTTCTTCCCTCAGATCTTTATTTATTTTATTTTATTTTACATTTGTTGACCGGGATAGTCCAACTGGATTAATGTCCATTTTCAGCAGAGGCCCGGGGAGAAAACCTCCAAAAATTATAAAATAGTTATATGCAAGCAAGTAAAGTACAAAAAAGTTATGTATGAGCAAATAAAGTTTAAAAAGTTAGCAAACAAAAAGCATCTACACAATTCAGAGATAAATACATAAATCTGTTCAGTTTTGCATAACACACAATATACATGTCAGGACATAAGTTCATCTCTCTCAGATATTATTTTCAATCCTATTACTTGTAGCAGGATGTGACCTGTAAATAAGAGTTACCAGCATCATCTTCTAATTGCAGTAGAAAAATGGATTGCTATTCCATGTCCCATGGGAGAAAAACATTATGCTCAGTGCTAATCTGCTTTCCAAGCACTTTGCTTAATTATAAATATGAACAAAGCACCTTCCTTCTGACGGTGCAGAACTATGCGATGAGATGATAGTAGATAAGACGGTAGAATGAGCTGAGCTCTGCTTTAAATGTTGGATACCTTTTTGCTCACTCTGTATAGGTTCTCATTATCTGTTTTGTTTCTGTAACAGAACAGAGTGTAGCATTTGGTCAGGGCCATTACTCAGATCTCACACTTTCTGAAAGGAGAGTACAGTTCAAAGTCTATTGGCAGGCTGCAAAGATAACTTAACAGTATGAAAAGTCCTTTGCAAAGGCATGGTCCTTATAAATGTTATCACAGGGCTGGTGGACATTGTGAAGTGCAGAAACTTTTTTAAAATAATATAATACAGACATCTGTAGAATTCTGTTTTTTTTTCATACATATTTATAAAACTATGAAACAGCCAGATAAGTGACAAAGTTTCACATCAAGCAAGCTTAGAACGGTGACTATGATTGTCAATAAAACTAAAGCTACAAAATAAAAGCTGATATCTACTTCCTAATTCATGGCTGGGTTATTATTCTGGAACACTGTATATGGAAAAAGAAGGTCAGGAATATATCCCAGAAACTTTAAAAATCGTGGGTATTAACAAAGTCCAATACAGCATGGTGTTTCAAAAGTAAATAAATAAATCAAATGAGTATCACTGACTGACAATAAAGGAAGGATGGCTCAGGAGAGTCAAGACTAAGCTTTGTTTCAAAGAAAGTAGTTAAATGCAACATATTACTTAAAGATGCAATGCAGTCAAAAACAATAATAAATTCTTGAATGCTTACAAAAATATAAGGCGTTGTTATGAGGGATGAGATGCAACCATAGGTAGGTGGGAAAATTGACATACTATACAGGCTATGTACTTACTAATCATTAAAATGAGATCTGATATACTTGTGTAAGTCATGGAAGGGTGGTATATGCAATTTAAAGATAAGTAATGTGAGAACAGTCGTGTATGCAATTTAAAGATAAGTAATGTGAAAAGAGCGAAAATGTCTTACAACTTTATCCTGTGGGGCACATGTCCCTTATGGGGGGGTACGTTTTGCACACTCCTTTAACTAGCTTTTATTAATTTATTTAATTTTACATTTGTTAACTGGGATAGTCTGACTGGACATGTGTCCATTTACAGTGGAGGCCTGGTGAGAAAAGTTGTGAATTAATATATACAAGTAGTGAAACTTATATTGTAGAAAAAGCTCTACAACAATTTACAATAATTAAGATATTTTTGTACAACTTATATTGTAGAAAAAGCTGTACAACAAATTTCATTAATAATAAACATATTATTGTACAAGTGACAAGCAGGCAAATAACTGGTCAAAGGTACATTTCATAGAAAGAAAGCAAAAGTTAAAATGAACCCAAAATAGGAGATTTATTTATTGCAGTGGGGGTTCCTGAGTTTGTAGCAGAACATCAGGAGACTGCATCTGCATCATTTATGTGCAGTTATTACAACTCAAGGTAAAACTGATATGTATCCTGACTGATCTCAGAATTGTGGTACTCACAATTCAAAGTCACATACTATTGTGTTAGACCTTCGTTGTCAGAATATGTTCTTTTATCAAAGCAGTTGTGCCTCTGATGTGAATGTACCAGACAGTTAAAAAAGCATGACAGGAAGATGCAAGGAGAAGCATTTAGATTCAAGAAACAACATTTTGCACTGGCTTCAAAGCCATTGATATTTCACAACTAATTATGATGTCAACAGCCTAGGTTAATCAAGTGCTCTTCAAACCAGGAGATCTTGCATGCAAATGACATGAATAGTGGTCAGTCAGATCTCAAACATGTGGAAGAGGGTATGGGGAATACTACTAGCTGGTACAACTGAACCCACAATGCCATAGCTCAAGTCCATCAGTTGTGGTATGTACAGAATTTTGTAGAGCTGACCTCTGAAACACAAGTGGTTGAAACAAGCTAGTTGCAGTCTCATTTTGTTTTATCACGAGGATTCATACAGGACAAAATGAGCAATTAAGTTTGTGGGAAAAAGCAAGCATTTCCTTTTTCCTAATTTTTGCATGCAATATCAGAGCTGGAAATATAGCTATCTGAGGTACAGAAAGCATTCTATTCTGAAAAGAAAATCACTTGCAGTTGGAAATATTCATGTTTTGATTACAGTGAAAGGAGGTTTTGATCTGCTAAAAGGAAAATTTGACCATTTGTTTTGGTAACAGGATTGTTTGTTGGATTTCTGTATATCCTGGTCTGAGATGGGTTGTCATCTTCCTTTCTGTGGGAAGATATATGAGGCTCCAAAAAAAGTGGTCCTTATCTGATGCTAGACTCCATGTTTCTTTAATGTGTGGTATTTATACAGCTGCACACTATTCTGATGAAAAGGAATTATTTTAATTAGTTAATGAAATTTGACATTGTACAACTGTGTAAAGGCACTTCATTCCACTGACAAGAGCCCACAGGGAAGAATGACTTGATTTATTGTTAAAAGGTTAGAATAAAGAATATGAGTGGGTTTTGAAAAAAAATAACAATGTTAGATAGTTTTATTATTGTTTAAATCTTTTTAACAGAGTTTAGGTGCATGTTCAAGGCATCAGAGTATTTAAAAAAATATATAGATTTGTGAGTATCCATAGTATAGATAAAATGGAAACAGTGTGACAGCTATTTAGCTTTACTGACAATGAGTGTAGTGCAAACATTGGTTCTAGATGATTGTCACTGTCAAAGTGACACCTTGTCCCCATGTGCAAAAATGGGAAAATGGGGTTGTGGAAGGATGGATGGATGGATGGATGGATGGATATATTAGCAAACTGTAAATATAACAATGAAAACAGGGAATGTTATGGAGTAATAATGGGGGGAAGCAGGGAACAATATATCCTTTCAGGCATGTCTAAATCTTTGTGCAGACATTTAATGATGTCTGGATACAGACATACTTAATCCATTATTCAGAGTATCTGAAACAATCAACACTAGCTTATAAAATATTGAATGTATGTATGTAGAACAATATGCATTATCACACTTTTCATTATAGGTGTGATAATGTATATTGTTCTACTTTTCATTATAGGTAAAAAAATCCGCGGTGGTGGTGCTGCTGTAGCATTGTCGCCTCACAGTAAGATGTTGTCTGGTTCAATTCTCAGCTAGAACGTCTTCTGCGTGGAGACATGCGTGAATGGGCGTACCTTTGTTGAAGGTTGTGCATCAGGGCTGGCAACTCAGCACGTAAAAATCAACTGCCAATCATTAGCGGACCGGAGTTCCGCTGTGGCGACCCCCTAACTGGGAAAAGCCGAAAGACACAACAACAACAACACTTTTCATTATAGGTCCCCAGTCTTACTGTAGATTGTCTTACTCATTGCAGCCTTTTGAGCTATACAATTGCTGTTCCTAACAGGTGCATGCATGCTTCCACACATGCACAACCTCCCAACAACATGGCACAATGCTTTTGCAGCTTGGAGCTTGCCAGAGTCTTAATGCTGCTACTGCAATTTTGCCTCCCGCTCCCCAGAATAGGTGATTTGACATCATCTGCTCATTCTCATCCTTCTCCATGGCCCCTCTAGCACCCATACTGTTAATCAAACCCCAGTCATCTGGGGCACAGCAGGGTTACCACTGTGCCACACTAGGCCTTTCCATCCAGGAAACATTTTAGTTTCTGCATAAGAAGTATAAAAAAAATAAATAAATGATAAATATGCCCATTATGTAAATGTAAACTAGGACTTTTTAGCCTCCTGTCAGTGTGCTGTCTAGCTGTTCCAGAGCATTTGCATTGACAAAGTCTAAGAACCTCTGAGCCGCATGTTTGTTGTCATGTATGTTTCCCACTTGATGGTAGAATAATTAAAATCACCCATGAGTAAGATGTTTGGCTGTATGGCAAGAGACCCCAGTAAGCCCAGGTATGCAGTATGCTTTTCCTGTTTCAAGGCGGGGACCTGTAGCTAGCTATGATGTGGTAGGGAGCTTTGCCTATAGTTCATTGGACATGGAGCAGCTCAAGACAGTCATACTGTTTGACCAGTCTCAAGGTGTACTTATCCTTAATGAAGATGGATAAACCTACTCCTCCTTTGTTTATTTGATGCTCAATTTTGTTGTCTGCACATAGCTCTGCACAACTGGGGTGCTTTCTGCACTTTGAGCCATGTCTTGGTGACTGAACAGACATCAGCATCTTCCAAAGTTTGCAGTGCTTCTGGGGAGTGCAGTTTCTTGTTTAGACTCCTAGCATTAAGCAGCAGTACCTTGAGTTCATCTAGAGATGATTTTGTCATGTTGGGAGGTTGGTTGTTTTGATACTGCCTAAAAAAACAATAGGCGTGGCTAATACCTTTGCCAATATACAAAAGCTTAGAGGAGACAGGTACAGACCATCTTTGGCAAAGCAGAGTGACCTGTTGACCATGTCTTCCCAGGCTGACAGATATTGGATCCCCTTGGACTGACACCAGAAGCTAAGCCAGTTGGTAGTCAATCATTTTTTTGTTTGTATTGTGGAATCATCCATGAAGAAGGTAGAATGCTGCTTAAGGCTAGGCTTATACCTGCCTGTGGCACATAATCTGAGAGCTCAGTTGTGTCTCACTTCATGTAGTCCAGTGAGGTATGTCTCAAGTCATTCACCCCCACATGGACTATGATGGAGTCATACTAGTACTTGCGGTTAAGTGACTTGAGTGCTTGAGTGACTTGACAGATCCTGGCACCTGACAGACAGCTAAGCGTAACCCACTCCTTATCCAGCCTGATGAGAGGAACAGCCATGTGTCTCCTTTGACCAGTACATTAGGTTTTGTGATGTTATGCCTTATAAACTTATTTGTTGAGACATTGGTGAGTGTGTTATTATGTGTTGCTGTTGTTTTTCACATTGTTATAAGTGTAAGTGAGTTCCATTTAGGACGCCTCTGATCTTTTGGTAAGTTAACAGTGAGTACCTCTGCATATGTGGGTTTATGTGTCATGTCCTTATTTAGAGTGTAAAGTGTGTGTGTGTGTGTGTGTGTGTGTGTGTGTGTGTGTGTGTGTGTGTGTGTGTGTGTGTGTGTGTGTGTGCTGACAACCTGTTTGGCATTCAGTTTGTCCTTATGTGAGAGTCTTGACTCTAATTTCATATGTAACTACATCTTTCACATAAAGTATTTGTTTGTTTCAGGACTAAGTGGTTGTTAGTACACATGAGACAATTTCTGCATTGCATCAGGGTGCCCTTGTCTATCTGTCTGGCCAGCGAGATAATGGGAAACTGCCCACCCATGATAGCAGGCTCTAACTGTATGTTTTATTAAAGAAGGGAATGGATTAATTTGACAGGACTGTGCTGGTAGCACAGAGATTGCAAGTGGGACCTATACTTTGTGTAGGCTAAGACTGAGCAATAAGACAACACTGTTCAGGGTGCAACTGAGTTGCTCCTAGAGCAGCAGCAGCAGAAAAGCTTGGAAGGATTTTACTAATAGCTGTTTAGGGAAAAACTGAGCTTCTAGGCTTTTCTGTCTATATGAAGGCACTGCTAAGCGCCACTGCATGAAAAGCAGCACCACACAAATGCAAGATTCGTAAGTTCATAGGATGATACTAGGCTATTCCCTGGAGGACCTTATAAGCCTAGCCAAGAATTTTGCCCATGTTCCCACAAAGTCAGCACCTGTTTCCTCTATCCATCAGGGACACAGATGGGATCCCAGGGGTGTGTTTTCTCTTTCCTATCCAGTCGTCCAGGTTCCTTTTAAAGAGGGCTAGTGAGGTACTCTGCTTGACATGGAGGGTGAATCTATTCCACAGATGGTGGAGTCTTTGGGACACAAATCTATCCCACCAACAAGTTCTATTAATGTCACAGACCAGGATGAGGCCTTGTGTGTGGGTTGTGCTAGTGGAGTTTGACTTATGGATATGCAACAACTCCATCTAGGCCTGGTCTGAGATGGCCTTGTACACCAGACACAGGTCACCTCTGAGCAGTCTGTATGAGACTGAGTAGAGGGACAGGGCTTTTAGCCTATCTGTATAGGATAGGAGTTTGGGACCCTGGATGTTCCTCATCAGGAACCTCTGTGGTCTCTCCAGCTACTGCATTTGCTTGGCAAGGTACATGCCAAAGGGGGCATCATACTCAATAATGGATCTGATAAGGGAAGAGTACAGGGATGTTATGACCTCCTTGTTCCTGGATGAAATACCCTTACTTATGAGGTGGGCAATGTAGAAAACCTTCTATACAATGGTGCCAACTTGGTGGTCACAAGTCAGGTTGCTATCAACTTGGGTGCCCAAGTCCCTCACAACTAATTGCATCCTTAGTACATTGTTATTAATGTGACAATTAGTGGGGACACCATTTTCCCCAAAGGGGATAATGATGTATTTCTTGGCATTCAGTTTGAGGCCATGCTTCTGGCAGCAGTCATTCATTTGGGTAAGGAATTTAAGACAGCACCCAGCTTGCAGTTATCTTCAAACTTGGTCAGTCGCAGACCATTAGTTTTGGCTTGCACCTCAGAAAAGTATATCCCAAAAGGTAGAGGCCCCAAGACTGATCCTTGGGGTACACCTCTTGTAACAGGTCTACTACTAGAGGTGGCTTCCCCTATTTTGACTGAGTGGGTTCTAACAGTGAGCCATTTAGCCACCCATTTGGTAACATATGGGTTGATGCCTAGCTGGGAGAGTTTATCTATTATGCCTGAGGGGGGAATAATTTCAAAGGCCTTGGCTAGGTCAAGGTAGGACATGTGCACTGTCTTCCCCGCGTCCATGGCTTTGGTGATGGCTTTGAAGAAGTCGATTAAGTTTAACAGGCATGATCTCCCTTTGACAAAACCAAACTGTGTGGGGTCAAATGTTTGGAGGTTTCCAATGTCATGTTTATAAGGTCCATGATAATGTGATCCATGGCCTTGCAGATCAGGCTGGTTAGGCTGATGGGTCTTTAATTTCCTGGTTCAGGCCCATAGTTGTCATCCACCTCATACTATTGATGCCATACCATTTGGTGAATTTATTTGGATCTATAGATTATGTAATAATGAGGAGGACTTCAACAGAGAAATGGACAAAACTTTATGTATGTTTAGGAACAAGGATTTTTAGTGATGAATTATTGAAGGAATGTTGGGATAAATTAAAGAAGGAATATATTTTTAATAAATGGAAGACAGTGTAGTACCACAAGATTATTATAGAAATTTAAGGAAGGACAGAAGAGAAATAATTTATTTTGTAACTACTTATTTTAGTTTTAACCCGATTATTGTAAGACTATTAAAATTTTATTGGGGCTATATTTTAAAATTAAAAGATGTTAGTAAAAATATTAGTGGAACACCTGCTATCTCATATAGGAGGGGTATAAATTTGAAAGATTTTTTAGTGAAATCAAAGTTTGTTTTTCCTGATGTTAGTGTCTATAAAAATCCTTTAGAATATGAAATTAGTACATGTGGCAGATGTAAGGCCTGAAAAAATGTTGTGCAAAGCTTTAATAAAATTAATGGCCAATGTTTTCAGGCTAAAGGCTACTTTTGCTGTAATACTGAGGGCATTATTTATGCCCTCAAAAGTCCCTGTAATAAATTTTACATAGGGCAAAGTAAGAGAGCTTTTAAAGTTAGGCTACTTGAGCATTTTAGAGATAAAAGTAATAATAAAAAGGAAAGCTCTGTAGCAGTACATTTTAATCAGATGCATAAAGGGAATAATGCGGGACTGAGAGGTTTGGTGTTAGAAAAAAAATAATGTTTATATATGTGATGACAATAATATAAAAATGAATTACTGTCTAAGGAATTTGTATATATCTTAAAATACAATACTTTGACCCCCAGTGGGTTAAATGTAGAACTTAATTGGAGGTTCTTTATTTAATTGATCTTATTTAGGATAATTGTTTTATTGTTTATTTGTTGTGGCTATATAGGCAGGTGGTGATTTATGTAATGTTATACTCCTCGTAGGCTTGTTTTGCATGTCAGAGGAATAAACGTGTGGATTTTACAGCCTGGTGGTCTTTATTCTTTATTTTGGTGCTTTTCTGCCATGGTTTACTGGTTACGCTGATGGGCCTATAATTACCTGTATGTAGAGGGATGACAGTGGCTGTTCTCCATTCAGCTGGGCTGAAGCAGATACTCAGGTTTTGGTTGAATAGGGTGCCTAATGGTGCTTAGAACTCATGCCTGAGTTCATGTAGGATGCAACCAGGGATGTTGTCAGATCCCATGAAGACTGTATTTTTTCCCATTGAGAGGACATTAAAGTCCTGCTCCCTGGTTATGACAGCTAAATACAAGCAAAGAAAAACAAGTTTTAAGCTAACTACCAATCAGGAAAGCACACAACAAGCCTTCCACCAGCAATTTCCAACTTAGACAGGTTAGATCAGCACCTTTCTGCCACAGTGATGCAGAAAAACACCTTCTTAATGTAGGTTTGGAGCCCAAGTGTAACAAAACCACTCAAACTACCTACAACATCCGTACAACAAACAGATACATTGCAATACAGAGCAATTAACTACTTAAAGCTGCAGCAGACAATACATTTTTTGAACTGCTAAAGTACAGTCACATTATATAAGCAACATGCAAAAAGATACTTAGAGCCCTTTTCCCCTGCTTTCCAGCTCAGAAAGACTAGGTAAAAACTTACTGCCACTAGATGAATAATCCCAGTCCTCCTAATGTAAAAGCACAGCAAAGAAGTCCAGAGATAATTGCTATCACAAACAGACTTAAAAGACGCAAAATGCCACCACAAACAAACTTAAAGATAGAGATACAGCAATGTACTTTAAACAGCTTTTAATGTTATTATAACTATTACATTAATTTATTTATAACTATTATATTCATTTATTAATATATATGCAATTATTCAATAAAAGTCTTCACTTTGTAAAAATGAGCCAAGAGCCACTCAATTTTACAGAATTTATAAAGGCACTAAAAACAAGATAAGCTTATTAATAAGACCTCCAGCCAATAAAACTACATGCAATAATCTCAAGTGTTTCCCCAACCTAGACAGACCAGGGTACCTCCCAATGCACTAGATGGAAAATCCACTGACCTCTTGATGGGAAAGCAAGTGCTTGCTAAAGTGTAAAAATACACCACTTTATCCAGCAGCTAGCTACATAATGAATTCAGAGCAAGTAAATCAGTAAAACAATAAGAGGCAAAATATACTTTTTCAATATAAGTACAATGAAAGGCAAATAAATATTTTAAGATATCAATAGCAGTGTATAAATGAGGGAGTTTATTAAGCTCAATTCACAGTAGGGGTGGGCAGCTTAAATCACCAGGTTTAAGATGCAGATCAACAAAGGGGAGAATGCATGGGAAAAACTAGCAGGGAATCACCAGCAATGCTATAGGTTATGCATCACGCTTGAAATCTTTTCAGAAAAGGACAAAGTGCCAGAAATTCACTGTGTATTTAAGTATCACTTGAACAGTTTAAACAATGGAAAAAAATACCCAAAATGTGCAGTCTAGCTAATTTGTGTCTATCTCTTACATGGAACAAAAACACCAGACCAAGGAGATGTCTTAAAACAAAAAACACAATGGAACAGGTAAAACAGAAAGCAGCTTTATCACTCAGAGACAAGAAAATATGGTTTACTTTCCTCACCCAGCAGGGAATCACCAGCAGTGCTTTAGTTTATTCAGCAGGCTTGAAATCATTTCTGTCTCCTATATTACTACAAGTTATATCAATTTTGACCACATATTTTCAAAATTTTTTGGTTTCATTTCTTGATATGATATTGAGGGTGAGGAATCAACAAAGTGGATGGGGGGGGGGTAAAATAACTTGGATGACAATATAATATGTAATAGGAAAGTCTTACAATCCATGGGTGGCCATCACTACAGCCATCATTAAGTAAATCCCTGGATTCAGGTCCCTAAGGACAAAATTAGAAGTTGCAAGGCTCACTTTGTATGTTGGAATCTCCACAACACAAACATGTCAGACATATGGGTAACCAGTTTACTGGAAGAATAGTGTATCATTTCTATTGTGTAGTATGTCAATGTCCAAGACCTATGATTCTGTGAAATTAAGTTGGAGATTGATCGAAACTTGCCAAATAGATTATGTATTTGCCAGATGTCCTTAACAGAGGAGTGAGGGATCCTTAGCATCAAAGAATCAAGAAGAGAGACAACTGTCTTGCTATGAAAATTCCTAATACAACAGGCTAATGGATCCATAGCCAGAAGAAACAATAATGGAAAATGCAAGAATCCTACATGGGTATACTTGGATATTTAGTATAAGGGATTTTCTAAGAGATAGAAGAGCCCAGACAGATTATACCAAAGGAGCCCTAGTGCATCTGATTAAGGCTTGGAAAAACATAGAAGATAAACCATATGCTTGCATAACAGTGAATAAGTAAAACCAAGATATTTGGTAAAAAAAGAGTTCTTTTTGGCATTGAAGATGAAAACTAATAAAGGTATTCTGGCAGGATCTTGACATGCTTGAGCTACTCTATATCCAACTAACCTTAGGTAAACTCCAGTACCATATCCCTTCTAGCTATAGGTCACAGTCTATGACCCAGGATAACCATACCATGTACTTGAATGTACTGGAGTCACTCACATTTCAGCTCAACACCATATTAATGGGTAATTTCAACTAGTCCACCATAAACTAGGATACATACACAACCACTAACATGCAGGCTCAAAGATTCCCTGGATTTTGTCAATGCAAACACCCTTGGACAGCTAGTGTGCACACCTCCTAGGAGGGTAAAATATCCAGGAGGATAAAATATCCAGGATGAGGTATTTAAAAATATGAGGGAATGTTGCACCTCTCCCTTTGTGTAATATCCTCACTGGTCAGATAAGATCACAAAGTGGTCAGCCTTGAAATAAATCTAAAGGCTGAATTCCCAGCAAATGGACCTTTAAGAACCATTCTAAGGCTAATTATCTCTTATCAAGTGATGGCATAACTAAATTCTAAGTGCCCCAAACTTAGTCAACACAGTGGCCTATGCAGAAGTGTTTACAGAAGCCCTGTGCAAGCATGTAAATAACTATATTGGAACCAAACTGAAATAAACTTAGAACACACTCCAAACACAAGCCCCTTAGTGGAACCCCAGTATAAATAGGTTGTACAACAAAGGAAAGAAAATCCTGTCCAAAAATTGGAAGGGCTACGCCAAAAAGGCAAAATACTCCCTCATCAGTCTCAAGAAGCAACTCCAGGGACTAATCAAGTCCACCAAAGCAAATTTCAATGCGAAAATAGCCTCCTAGCCTAAGGATAACCATAAAGCATTTTTCAGTTATGCATACCACCTCAAAGGGAATACACAACTGTGTTCTGAACTAATAGTAAATGGAACTTCCTATATCAGACTAGGGGCTATAGCAAATTTTCTGGCCAATAAATTTAACTCCAGTTTCCCTCCTATCACCCTCTGTTACCCTGAGGAAATATTCTGTACCATTTCTCCCTCAACTATCACTAAAGAACAAGTCCTCACTGCACACTCCAGAGCTAAAAACACTAAATCAATAGGTTCTGATAATATCCCAGGATGTTTCATAGGTTTATAGGTTCATAGGTGTTTACTAGGGTAACGACCAAAAGGGCCTTTTTAAGCCTAGCTAAGCATCCCAAATCTCTGACAAGTTCTAATAGTCTTGATAAGTGTAATTATGGGCCTGGGAGATGAACCATTTACAAGTTACCTGTGTCCATTAAAGACATAGGTAACAAACCAGGGATGAATTTCCAGTTTTACATCCAATTTCCAAGTTGCACTTGAATTGGGTTAGGGAGGAACTCTGATTCACATAGATGGGAAGCCTATTCCATAGATGGAGTAGTCTCTGGGATACATACCTATCTCTCTAGCGTGTCCTGTTTAAATCACAAGCACATTTTAAGTCTTTAGAATGGGTAATTCTTGTGCTGTTTGTTTTGTGGATATGCAGGAGGTCCATCAAAGAGGAGTCTGACAATGTCCTATATGCCAGGCATAGATCTCCCTTCAAAAACCTGTAGGAGACAGAATACAGGGATAGAGCCTTGAGGCGGTCTGCATAGGACATTTTTCCTTACATGCTGTATTCTTTTAGTGAGGAACCACTGTGGATGGTCCAGATGTTGGATATGCCTGTTTAGGTACATAGCAAAGGGGGCACTGTACTCAATGATAGGTCTAATGAATGCCAGATACAGTGGAACAATGACTTCCTTGGACTTAGATGCCATACCTTTGTTTATAAGTTGCGCAACATGATGATCAAAGGCTAGATTAATATCTATGCATGCCCCTAAGTTCCTGACTACTGGGTCACTTCTAAGGGGTGTGTTGTCAATATCATCACCATCCATTGCTTTGGTGACCTTCTCAAAGAAGTCCACCGGGTTGAGTAGGCATGATCTGCCCTTGACGAAACCAAACTGGGTTGGGTCCAGTGTCTGGAGGTTTACTAAATCTCTATTGGTCATCTCCATGATAATTCTTTCCACGCCTTTACATATAAGACTAGTGAGACTTATGGGTCTGTATTTTCCAGGGTCTGTAAATGGCCCAACTTTGTGCAGAGGGCTGACTGATGCCTTTCTCCATTCATAAGCCACAAAGCCTGTTCGGAAGCTACATTTAAACAGTAATTCCAGAGGCTCTGATAGGTCATGTTTTATGCTATTTAGACGGCATCCTGGGATATTGGCTGGGCCCATTGATGCAGTGTTCTTGGTCTTAGACAGAGCAGTAAGGACCTGTTCCTTTGTGATAGTTGGAGGAGTTATATTTGATGATATTTCCTGAGGGAAGATTAATGGGAGAGACGGGTAAAGCTGGAGCTGGTTTTGTCAGCCAGGAGGTTTGCTATATCTTCTGGCTCAATATAGGAGGCTCCATTTACAATAAGCTCTGCACACAATTGTGGATTGTCTTTGAGGTTGCAGACATAGCCAAAGAATGCTTTGTGGTTGTCCTTGGCCTAGGAGGCCAAACTTACCTCAAATTTGGCTTTGGTAGACTTTATTTGTTCCTCTGAGCTGTTTGTTTAGTTTGATGAGAGTGCTTTTATCCTTCTAGGTGCTGCACCTCCTAAGTTTTGCTATGATTTTGCCATGATGAAAAAAAAAGTATCAGTTGCTACTAATTGTTATTAGGTTACTGTACCGTTTTGTACTTCTGGAACTGGTGTAATATTATTGTTCCATATTTCTTATTTTTTCCTGGAACTTGTGTCATATAATTCTCTGTATGTGCCTATTACATTTGTATTGTAATTTGTCTGTACTGGAGCTTTTCTCCTCGGGTCTCCACTGAAAATGGGCTTTTTTTGCCCAGTTGGATTAACCTGGTTAACAAATGTCAAATAAATTAATAAACTAAATAAATAAATTTCTTCCTCCTGTTTTACAGCTTACTAATTTTGTGATTCCACCAGAGTGGCTTGTTTTTTGAGTTAGATTTGTACTTCTTCCTGGTGGGTACAGCTGTCTCTATGCATCTATTAACATACTTTTACAGTGTTTCTGTGAACAGTTCTGCATAGGCAGCAGTGTTCCCAGGGTTTATGTGAGCTTACAATTTTGCCAGGTTCTCACTTAATAGCAGGAGGTTAGCCTTAGAATAGTTCCTCAATATTCCAGGTTTAGCTGGGGGTCCAGGTTTTATTTTTACTTCAAAGGAGACCATTTTGTGGTCTGATCTTATCAGAGAAGGCATTACAGTAGGGGGTGTGCAGCACTTTCCCATATTAGTGAGGACCAGATCCAGTATGGTTGCACCCCTGGTTGGTGTATTGACTGGTACAGGGAGTTTGTGTTTACAAAACCCAGGAATCTCTGTGCATGTATGTTTGGTGTCTTTAATATTGGGGTAATTAAAGTGTCCCATGAATATGGTATTGGGTTGGATGGCTAGTGTTTTTAATAAGTTTAAATATATGGTATGCATTTCTTGGGTCATAGAGAGAGGCCTATAGCTTGCAAGGAAGTGGTATTGGATTTTTCTTATGGTGATTTGAACATGCAGCTGCTCAAGTGGATTGTCCTGTTTGACCAGCCTTGAAGTATATTTATTTTTGATGTAAATAGAGACACCTGCACCTTAATCCCTGCCTGTGAAGTAGCTGACCTAAATGTGTGGAAGGCATTATAACCTTGCTCTGTTGGTGTGCTGTCCTCGACTTTAAACCATGTCTCAGTGACTGCACAGATGTCAGCATTTTGTAGGGTAAAGATAACTTCTAGGGAGTGGAGTTTTTTGTTTAGACTCCTAGCATTGAGCAGTAGTACTTTTATATTTTCTTGATTTTGATTTGTTATGTTGAAAGTACTTTTAGTTTGGCATTGCCTACAAAAGCTACTATGGGGAAGACAATGTTTTAGCTAATATTCAAAAGCCTAGAGGGGAGTGGTACAGACAATCCCTGCCAAAGCAGCATGGTCTCTTGACCATCTCTTTCCATGCTGACAAATACCGCACCCCCTTAGAATAACACCAGAAACTAAACCAATTATTAAAGTCAATCATCTTTTGTTCATTTTGTGGCATCATCCTTGGAGAAGGTAAAATGCTGCTCAGTGCTAGGCTCATACCAGCCTGAGCTACATATTCCGAGAGCTCCATGATGTCTCCCTTCA
Source organism: Protopterus annectens (assembly GCF_019279795.1). Lineage (NCBI taxonomy): Eukaryota > Metazoa > Chordata > Ceratodontiformes > Protopteridae > Protopterus > Protopterus annectens. Next base: position 1,059,543,407 of record NC_056729.1, read on the forward strand.
TATAGTCTGGGGAGGTATGTCTCAGGTCATTTACTTCCACATGGACTATGACTGAGTCATAATGGTACTTGTGGTCCAGTGACCTGAGTGCATGCATAATGTTGTGGATCCTAGCCCATGATAAGGTACTGACTGTGACTTTCTCCTTATTCAGCTTGGTGAGAAGGACATCAGTGTGTCTCATGATGGAGTCTCCAAAGACTAGAGTGTTGGATTGTATAGTGGCTTGGCTTATGGGCTTAGAGGTAGAGGATCCATGAGATGTAGCTCTATGCGTTGATGTGGGTGTTGTTCTGAAGGAGTGCATTTGGGGCCGCTGAGGGTATTTGTTATGTGTACTTCATCTAGGAGGTCTTTGTGGTTTAGGAAGGTAACATATAAGTGCCTCAGCATATGTGGCTCGATATGTCTGCTTTGAATTGTGCATTATGGGTGTAGTGAGTGTACTAATGACAACCTTACTGACATTAGGAGTACTTTAAGTGAGAGCTTTGCCTCCAGTGACATTCTCTAAATACATCTCTCACATACCATACCAGTCTATTTGAAAATTAACTGGTTGTCAGTAAACATGAGACAATTTCTATATTGCCTCAGGCTGCTTATATTCACCAAGCTGGTAATGGAGACAATAGCAGTTCATATCCATGGCAACAGACCCTTTTTTAATTGATTAGACAGTTGGAGTGAGAATATCAATCACAGTCTGGAGTATACAGTTTGAAGCTATGTGGACAGTGCTTGCCACTGCAAACTAGTTGTCCTATGTGCAACTACTGTAGGTATCGGAGAAATTTCAGTTGTGCTTTTACTGGAAAAATGTCACGCAAAGTGTTTGACTCTGTACAGAGCACTACCAAACACTTGATGGGAAACTAATAAGTACAGCCTGAAAATTTAAGGATGAAGTTTGGTAGGCAGATATTCTGAAGTTAGAAACAAATCAAGCTAAGTAGTTTGAAACATGACCTGTCAGGCCCACTGGAATCACTTTTCAGCCACAGCCTCCAGATAGGCTTTGTCCCAAGGAAGTGGAGGACTCCAATTGTCAACCTTATACACAAAGGCAGACCATAGGCAGACCCAGGGAACTACAGACCCATAAGTTTGACTAGTCTTATATGCAAGGCCATGGAAATAATTATTGTGGACTTGTTAAACAAAGACATAGGAAATATTTAAACACTGGAACCATCCTAGTTCACTTTTGCTAAGGGCAAGTCATGCCTATGAAACTTTGTGGACTTCTTCGAGAAGGTCATTAGAGCCATGGATGCAGGCAAATCAGTACATACTGCCTACCTTAACCTGGTAAAGGCATTTGACACAATACCTCAATTATGTATTACAGACAAGCTCACAAATTTAGGCATGCATCCCTACATCCCTATGTCACCCAATGGATAGTCAAATGGCTCACATATAGGACACATGAAGTCAGGGTGGGAGAATCCATCTCCACAAAGAGGCCTGCTACTAGTGGTGTCCCACAAGGTTTAGTATTGGGACCTCTCCATTTAGAATATACTTCCCTGAAGTTGTGGCAAATGTAGAGGACCTTTGGCTGACAAAATGTGCTGAAGACTGAAAGCTGCAATCATTTAATTGTGCAAAAATGTAGAGTGTCTGACACAGCCAAATAACTGGTGCCAGAACCACTGGCTAAAACTTAATGCAAAAAAAAATGCAAATGCATACTCTTTGGGAAGACAGCCACACCTGCAATTTACAACACTGATAACGCTCCCCTAAGAGCAGACCGAGTGGTAAGAGACTTGAGAACTCAGGTCGACAGTAACCTAAGCTTTGATCACCATGTCTCCATGATAGTGAGAAGAGAACATCCTTCTATGTGACACAACTTATAGGTAAGGGCATGACATCCAGATCTAAGGAGGTCAAAGTCCCACTATTCTCCTCAGCCTACATTAGACCAATAATCAAGTACAATGCAGTCATCGGTATGAACCTGACCAGTCATTTGTAACAAGTGGAGTGGCCACAGAGGTTCCTCACTAAAAAAACACAGGGAGTTAATAATATGTCCTATGCAGACTGCCTCAAAGCCCTGTCTTATACTTGGTCTCCTACAGACTACTGAGGTGCAATGTATGCCTAATCTACAAGGCATTCTCCAATCCAGCCCTGATGGATCTGCTGCACATTCACAAAACAAATAGTACTAGAATTACCTGATCTAAGGATCTAAACCTTGTTTGTGACAAACAAAACATGCTGAATGGACAAGCATGTGTTTCAGAAATGACCCCTTCTCTGGAATAGACTCCCAGTCATGTGAAACAGAGCTCTTGCCCAAGCCTATTCAAATGCAGTTTTGACCAATGGATGGGAAATCACAAATTTACCCCTGCTTGTCAACTGTGGCCATTATGTACAGGGGCAATTTGTAGATGTCCTAAGGCACAGTCATATACCAAAGCCATTCTAGCCCATGGGCATTCATAATCGGGAAAAATGGGGCATGAGTGTGTAGGCTTAAAAAGGGTCTAGGTCCACCAGCTTAGTAACCTCCTATGATCCTATGATCCTGTGATCTTCTGGAGTAATGACACAGCCCTTTGGCACCTGGGGCTTTTCCGCATTTAGAGGGGAATGCAGCTTAGTTCAGTTCAGGAACCTAGGAGGAAGAACATAAACTCTTTTCCACATTATGAGGTTGCTAAGAAAATTGGATTCTTGAATGAAACTCTTCAGATATTTCTCCTTGTTATGAGCAGTTTACGTTTTGAACATGCAGCAGATGATTTATAAGTAAATACAATATATGGCTAGAGAGATACACAGTAGCTGCAGATGCTGGAGCTACTAAAATCTGAACAGACCCTTCATCGTTTCCAAGTTTAGCTAAGGCCAACATCTGCAATCATTAAGAAGTTACAGTATAGGTACTGAGGCTATCATATCACATGCTATTGTTTTTTTTTCCCCTCTCTGCAGTTGACAATTAGCTGTTATCAGATCCTCTCTTGTATACTGGGTCTACAAGACCAGCCTTGGCATTCCCCAGGCTGAGGTGTTCGAGTATGTTGGATCAGTGCCATACTACTACTGGGGAGTATACCCTAACCCCCCCCCAACTCAGCAGCCTTGTGAGCTCCACATTTACTGCCTTCAGGAGATGCAGGCATAGCTCTTCACAAGCGCTACTTCATGATCAAACAGGATAGCACTTGCTACATGGAGCTATTGCTGCAAGACTAGACCCTCCACAAAGGATAGGTGAGCCAATGTTGGCCACTCATGCCTCATTCTCTACCACATGACCCCTCCAGCACCTGTGCAGGTAGTAAAACACAAGTTGTCTCAGGTACAGTTATGGCTTTATCCCTTTGCATTACAGGTTCATATTTCTCACCTGATATCTTGACTTTTAAGTCCAACAAGTCCAGAGGCCTAAGTTAGTTCTTCTACAAGTTTATTAGGCTCCTCCCTGGCATCCCAAGTATGTCTTACCCCATAACGCAGAAAAATAAAACTATATATAATCATGTTTCTCTTACATATGCTATGTTATACCTCAAGGTGAAAGGTCAAGGAATTTAATTTATACTGTAATGCTGTTTACAGATATCTAGATATTCAAAGGCAGACTAATAAAGCTTTTTAGGGATCCCAGATGATATGGGGATGAATTTCTTTCCTAACTTATCCTCCTTCAGCATCCATCCCAATGCTCATCTATCTTATCTTTAAAACCCAGTAATCGTACAGAAAAGGAGACAGTCTCCATGTATCCAGTGGGCGAGTGAAAAATGACTGAGGGATAAAGACTAAATTACAGAACCAACTGATATTGCCAACATCCTGGCAGATAGGTTCAGTGCTAACTTTACCCCCCTCTTACCCCCTAAAGGGCCCATATCTATACAGGAAGAATACAGAGTCCCTGTAATCACAACTACGCAGGTAAAAGCTGCACTCTTTAAAGCCAAAAACACAGCATCCATGGGACTGGAAAACATCCCAGGCTGTGTTTTGCACGAACTTCAGAACAAACTGGCTCCATACCTAAGCACCATGTTCAGTCATAGTCTCACATCAGGCTTTGTTCCCACTGAATGGCGCACAGCAACAATTATCCCACTCCACAAAGGAGGAACCACCACTGATCCCGGGAACAAACTCTCTATTAGCCTGACGAGCCTGGTATGTAAGGCCATGGAATGTATCATCATAGAACTAATAAACAAAGTCATTGGTAATCTCCAAACTCTGGACCCCACCCAGTTCGGGATTATGAAAAGCAGATCATGTTTCCTGAACCTGATCTACTTCTTTGAGGCAGTCACCAAAGCCGTAGATGAGGGTAAAGTGGTTTACACAGCCAATCATGACCTTGCCAAGGCTTTCGACACCATCCCCCATTCTGGAATTATAGCTAAACTCACTAAACTAGGTATAAATCCCTATGTCACAAGATGGGTTGCCAGCTGGATCACTGACAGAACCCACACTATAAAAGTTGCAGACTCCAAATCTGACTTCAAACCAGTGACAAGTGGAGTACCACAGGGTTCAGTCCTGGGACCTATCCTGTTTGGTATCTACTTCTCTAAAGTACAGGCTAACACAGAAGGCCTTTGGCTAATGAAGTTCACAGATGACTGCAAACTAGGAGCCATAGTTGGGTCCCCAAAGGATGTGGACATCATACAGAAGGGCCTTACTGAGACAGATGCCTGGTGTCAGAGTCATGGCCTCAAGCTCAATGCCAAAAAGTAGATTGTCATCCCCTTTGGTAAAAACTCTGTACCCATGAACTATCACATAGGCAGCAGTCTACTTAATGCCAAATGTGTGATAAGAGACCTTGCGACCCAGGTGGACAGTAGTCTCGCCTTTGATAATCACATCACCACAGTAGTCAGGAAATCCTTCTACATGGTACACCTCATCACAAAAGGGTTCTCATCCAGGAAAAAAGAGGTCATTGTTCCCCTCTACTCGACACTCTTTAGACCCATTATAGAGTACAACGCCCCTTTTGGAATGTACCTCACAAGACATCTGCAGCAGCTGGAAAGGCCACAGAAGTACTTCACAAAGAGGATTACTGGCCTTAAACAGATGCCCTACACTGACCGTCTCAAAAAACTCCAGCTTTACTCCGTCGCATATCGTCTACTCTGAGGTGATCACTGCCTAACATATAAAGCTATGTCAAACTCAGAGCTGTTGGACATGCTACACCTAAAGAAATCCCAGTCTCTCTGAGCTACACGCTCTAGGGACCTAAACCTTGTCACCACAATAAACAGGACATGCTGGTGGGATAGATTTCTGTCCTGGAGACTTCCCATACTCTGGAACAAGCTACCCATCTATATCAAGCAAAGTTCCTCAGTAGTACTCTTCAAGAAAAATCCTGATGGGATTCAAAGATGGCTGCCGTTCTATAAGCACTGCAGTACTTCAGCTCTTCAAATACCTGAGAAAAAAATCAACCCTGTGGAGTTATACTTAGAGTTAAGATACTAATTGACAGCAATTACTAATCTACCAGAAGTCACTTTTGTTTCTGAGGAAAGAAAATTGGAAAAAATATTTGCTAGTAGCAGGATTGGATCTGATTGTCAGGTTGATTCTGAACAGAGCACTGAACAAAGGACTGACTTATCTCACTGCTGTAACTTTTCCTTGGGAAATAAATCTACTTGCAGAATTTCGAAATGTCAAAAGAGGACAAAAATATGGAAACTACAACTACCAAAACTAAGTTGTCAGCTTTGCAATCGCCAGAGAAAGAATCTTTCTATAAGAGACAGAAAACTTTCAAACAACAAGAGACTGCAAAAACAGGAACAGCAACAAAATCTGATCAACAGGTCACAATGGAGGAAATCAAATCAGCATTGCTACCCATACAGGATGCTGTAAATGAGCTAACAGCTCAAACGCTTACATTTAGTGACACATGCAACCGGATTCTCGAAAGAATGGAGAAAGCAGAAACTAGAATAGCTGCAAATGAAAACAACATAATAATGCTTACTAAAAGAACAGAGACGCATGGGGCAGACATTCAATCGATGCAAAACAAAATTCTGGACTTGGAAGCAAGATCTAGACGCAACAATATAATAATCAGAGGGATTCCTGAATCCATTCAATATAATGATCTGATTACTTCTATCACACAAATAGTCGAAATTCTGCTCAAGGACTCTGAGGAGGTTAAACAGATGGTCATAGAAAGGGCTCATAGAGCATACAGAGAATCTCAAGCTTCAAATATACCCAGACCTGTTTATGTTAAAATATTGAACTATCAAGACTTAAGCAAAATACTGTTAACTATAAAAAAAACTGGTGGATTTATAATGTGGCAAAACAATAAAATCTCCATATCACAGGATTTACCAACACAAATAAGGCAATCTAGACAAATGCTGGCTCCATATTGTAAGTTTCTGATTGACAAAAATATCAGATTTCAAATGAAATATCCCAATAACCTAATTTTTATTGTGGATGGCATTAAATACTCTGTAAGCACAAAAAAAGAAGCAAGACCTACTTTTTTGAAGCTTTTTAAGGCTCTGCCGTCTTCAGATATGTAAACAGTCCATCTGGCTTTCTGCAACATCAAAGAGAATGAGATTCTCTATTTACGACGATCCGAGGCTTCAAAATCATTTGTCTGCTCTGTTGCTTGTTCCAGGCCTGATGATTTATCTTCTTATTTCGTAGTTCCAGCTGCAACACGAAGTTCCCGCGAAGTTTTATGGCTGTAGTGAGCATTTGTAATCCACGAGGCAACAGGAAATGCATTGGAGGAAGCAGAGGGACCGTTTTTACTGTGGCGCAACCAGGAGGTCCATTCGCGAATTCGGTCCCCCGTCGCGAGCGCGAAGGAAAGGACTTAGGCTGTTTTTACAGTTTTACTACCTGGGAAGAAAGAAGATCTCCTGGAAAGGTTAAACGAAACCTTTTGGACTTAATTTGAAGAAAAAACGACTGTAAGATATTGGGTGAAGTTAGAGTGTTGCAGGTAAATGCTGTGGAAATCTATTGAGTATTAGAGAAGGAGACTGTAATGTGTAATGGCAGAATAAGGTACTGTGGCTTCTTATTTTTTTTTTCTTTTCTTTTTTTCTCTTTCTGTCTCCCTTTTCTTTTATTTCTTTCCTCTTTTCTCTTAGATAGGGAATATCATTTCTAAATGTAAAATGTATAAAAATGAGTAGATTAACAGGTTAAAATATTGTGCAGTTAATAATAAAAGATTATATAGGTAGTTGCTTTTAAATGTGTAATACAAAGCATTTTCCTTTTTTGTTCTCCTTTCTGCTGTGCTCTTTTTATGCTCTCTTTTTTAACCCTTTTGTTCCTCTCTCTTATATAAATGCTCATCACAAGTGAAAATGACATTTTTGCTTTACTGTGAACTGCATTGATTTTTATTATTAACATGTTAGTATGTTAGTTGGCATGGGAGGAACAAAGTAGATTAAAATAGTTAGATCATTTAATTCAGTAGATGCAGGGTGTTGAGAAATGTTAAATAATTATGTCCTTTCTATGTTAACTAATATTTAATTTTGTTTAGATCAATAAAACAAAATGTTACATGTTATTGCTGCTTATAAGGTTAGAGTGAATTGAAGTACATTAGAATTTCATGGTGCAATTAGTTCATTTGAATATCCAAAATATGATCAGAGCTGTAGTTACTTATAGTAGTGTTTAGTAAGGAATGTCAGAATTAGGCTTTGTAGACGTAGTAGTAGTTGTTGTAGGTTTTTTGCATGGGGTTTTATTGTTAAATAATAGAATTAGTAGGTTAGTTACTCAGATGGTTTCCAGTAATGTGAAAAACCTATGTTCATCCTGGTCCAGAAGAATAGTGGTTAGGCACTGGGTAGGGATGGGATGGCAGTTTTGCTTCCAAATATTTGTCGATATGTCAACTTATGTTATTCTAAGGTTGCTTAAAAAGAGTAGACATCGATGTACATTTCTAAGGATTTTTAAATGTGGATAATAGAATCTTGGAATGTCAAAGGACTCCAGAACATGAAAAAAAGAAAGCTGTTCTTTCACTTGTTCCTCAAATCATCAGCAGGTTGTATTTTATTACAAGAAACACATATGACTAATGACCAGTGGGAGTCAGTGAAAGATAAGAAATGGGTTAGGAAGATTGTGACGGCGGAAGGATCTACGAACAGTGCAGGAGTGGCAATTATAATTAAGAATCACTTTCAGGGAGATATTTTGGATATGAAAACGGATCAGGAGGGTAGATGGTGTTTGGTACTTCTCACATCCAAATGGTATGATAAACCTATAGTACTAGTTTGCATATATGCCCCCAATGTTAACCAGCATCATTTCATAACTTCAATTTATTCCATTTTAGAGTCATATAATAATTGCTATATAGTGATGGGTGGTGACTGGAACTCTTACCAAGATCCGAAATTAGACAAGTTGGGTGCTTCTAAAGCATTCAATAAACAGGCAATGGTAGCATTGAATGAATTGAAAATTGATTTCAAACTGTTTGACCCTTTTAAACACACACACTCACAAGGGAAAGCAGAAAATTTTACGATTTACTCAACCTGCCATAAAATGTGGTTGAGAATTGATTTTTTCCTAATTTCAGAGGTACTGATCTCAGCTGACCCTAGTGTTTCTAATCAAGTCAGACAACTCTCAGACCATTCAAAGATAACCTTAACCTTAACCAGCAATAATATGAATACTAAGAGGCTTCGAGGGTATAATTGGTCCTTGAATCCATACTTATTAACCAAGGAGGATATATTAATGGAAGTTAAGGAGATTCTTAAACAATTACTATACAATATTTCCCAAAACAGACACCCGATAGATATAGAATGGGCTACAATTAAAACGCAGCTAAGAGGATTATTTATTCAAAAAGCTACTTATTATAAAAAATTGCAAAATAAGTCTCAATTGGATTTAGAAACTAAAATTCAAGTATTGGATCAAGATCTGATGAGGAACTATAATGAACAGACAGAAACTGAATTATTTAGGTGTCAGAAAGAACTGTTTCTACTTCATAATAGAAAACTGTCACTTTATGAACAAAGAAATTTAGTAAAATATGCAAATCATATTCAAACCCCTTCGAAAGCTTTAGCTCGTATTATCAACCAGACGAAATCAACACGGTTAATTTCTGAAATACACTATAACAATACTACATATACTGACAAGGCAGATATCATGAAGACCTTTGAAAAAATTTTTAATCAGATTTACGGAGAGCAACAGACACTCTTGCAAGATAAAGAAAGAAAAGATTTTCTACAGAAAATCACTTTCCCTAATATTGATAAGGATTTCCATAGAAATTTAATCAAACCGATTGAAGTCGAGGAGGTGTTAGAGACAATCAAGAAATTAAAGCCTCATAAAGCCCCAGGGCCAGATGGTTTGACATCAGAATTTTACAAATCCTTTAGTGAGATTTTGAGCAATGTATTGTCACAGACTTTTAATTATATTATGCGGAATGGAATTAATGATCCTCATTTTAATGTTTCAAGGACAGTTCTCATATTGAAGGAGAAAGGTGATCCCAAAAATCCTGATAATTACAGGCCCATATCTCTTTTGAATATCGACATGAAAATCATGACATCCATTCTGGCGAGTAGACTGAAAAAGGTAATAAACTTAATAATATCAGAGGAACAGGCGGGGTTTATGGATGGGAGACAGTCCACGGACAATACCTTAACGCTTCATACCTTAATCTCTTATGCGAAACACAAAAACCTGAATTTGTATGCCCTAATAATTGATGCTCAGAAGGCATTTGATAGGGTTAATTTGGTTTATTTATTTGATATATTACCATATTTTAATATACCCCAGGAGTTTGTTTCAACGTTAAGGATACTATACAATAATGCATATACAAATGTATTTATAAATCGCGAATGCTCGAATAGGATACAAATCAAAAATGGTACCCGTCAGGGCTGCCCATTATCTCCCATCTTATTTAATCTGTACTTGGAGCCCTTATTTTTACACCTTAAGCAAAATGTATTTTATAATTCTCCAGTTCTGTATGGGATAAAGGTTGGGTTGGCTGCCTTCGCAGATGATTTAAACATATATTGTACCACACCTGTTTCCGATACTGAAAAAATATTTGCTGCAATAGGAATCTTTGAGAGAATTTCCAACTACAAGCTAAATTTTAAAAAATCTAAAATATTCCCGTTAAAGACACCCACACCTTTTTCAATGCTACCATTGATAGGACAAGTAACGACGGAAGAAAGGATAAAATATCTGGGGATTGCATTCTCCACTGAAAATAGGGATTTTATTATAAACAATGTAAAGTCAACTGCAGATCAAATAACATTGGATCTAGAAAGATGGAGTAAGTTGAAGTTACCACTGATGATAAGAGCAGCAATTATAAGAATGAATGTTCTTCCCAGAATGTTATATATTTTTAGAGCTGCACAACTCAGAATTACGAAAACATTTTTTAAACGGTTTCATATAGGATTGGGGAGATTTCTGTGGGAACCCAGGAAGACGAGAATATCATATGAAAAATTGATGGTTCCAAAAAATAAGGGGGGGCTGGAGTTACCGGATTTTGAAATTTACTATTTAGTGATTCAGGCCAATAGGATCTTAAAGACATCATACTTCGACAGTGGTAGTAGACAATGGACACCCAAATGGGTGCTCCTAACGTATAAGTATATAAGTGAAGTGGGTGTCAATGTTAAAGCTTTACCCTTTCTAAATGATCGAACAATGAGTAAATATAAGTTAATGGAACACATAAAGAGCTATGTAACGGCAATTCAAACTCTTTTTGCTTCCTTAAACTTATTAAAATATATGATGGTATTTCAACCGTTTCATGGGAACCCTAACTTAACAATTGGTAGTCAATTGATAGATTTAAAGAAATTCCCCTTAATTAAGGAGTTAACTGTACTTGATTTATATCCTTTTCTAGGGGTAGTAGTACATGATATTCTAAAAGAAATGGAACTTCCTATTTCTTATTTAATCATAGTAAGACAGTTGAAAGACTTAGCTATAAACTATTTTAATAACTTTGAAATGAAAGAGGAGGACTTAATCACTTCTCATAATCTGTGGGAAGCGCTGTTGCAGGATAGAAAATATATAACCGCAGCATATAAATTGATAAAAGAGAGGAAGTACAACAAATACATTATTTTATCGAGTTACTGGAGGGAGAAATTGATATTGTCAGATGACAATAAGATATTGGAGGCATTCAGTACAACATTAAAGTCTGTATCCCTTCAAAAATTGATTTTTACGCAGCTGATGATTTTCAACAACGCACATTATACTCGTCTCACTCTTCACAAATTTGATCCGAAGAATTCACCTAAATGCCCACATTGTTTAGATCAAACAGCAGATTTGCTTCACATGTTCTGGAGTTGCAAGTGTATTTATAAATTGTGGAATTCACTTAAGTTACAGTTACAAAAAATGGGCTACCAAAACTCAACGCTCTCTTGGGAGTTTATGATTCTTCATATTCCCCCAGAGAATTTAGGAAAATCAAAAAGGATTGTAATTATGAATATTTGTTTATTAATGAAATTATATATAGCCAAAAATTGGTTGAACCCAGGCCAGACATCGTGGGAAAATTTCAGATTGGTGGCTATACAACATATCTTAGCGCATAAACTCTTAATTAGCGACCACAAGAAAAATATCAACAATATAAAAATATGGGAGCAAATTTTCAATATTGTGTTGGCGTAGAGGTGCCTATCCACTTTTTCTCGGGACTTAGAGAACAATGTAAAATCAATCTTAGATTAGATAGAGGAGATAGAGACAATACAGTATGTTGGCTTGATTTGTTATTGTGGGTTTTCTTTTTTTCTTTCTCTCTTTTTTTTTTCTTTTTTGATTATTAGTACTGTATTTATGACCAATATATGAGGTTGACATATAATGTGAAGTTAACCTATGGAAGCATTTTGTAAATATTGTACATAGTGTGTGAATTTGTAATATGGTTGTGAAAAACAATAAAAAATGTTTATTGGAAAAAAAAGAAAAATCCTGATGAGTGGATGGGACATAGGAAATACACCCTGGAGATCACTTCTGTGGCTCTGCTCGACAGGGGCACAGTAAAATAACTTTCTTGGGTGGCATAAGCCAGGGAACCTTGTTGGCTAGGCTTACTTAGGCCCTCGGGCCGATAGCCTAGTACCTACCTATGAACCTATAAAATGCCCATTATCAGATGTCAGTAATGGCAATGTTATCAGAGGCTTGTTCAAGTCAGCAATCTCACTAGCAATGTACACAGGTGGGTTCCATGCTAACTTGAATACAAGGAATGAATAGAGTTAGAGAAAACTTTAGAGAAACCAAGATCTAACTAAAAGGCCTATGCTTATCACTGACTCAAGAACAAGTCAGTGGATGAAGCAGCTCATATCCAAAAACCCATAGTGTCCTATGCAAATGCCAGTGTGTTAAAAGTTAACTATTGATTTATCTTGAATAATTTCCATTGCTTGTTCATATATCTTTCTGAAACATCCTAGTAGGATCTGGACAACAGAGTTAAGTATCAAAATGAAATGGAATAGATAAAGAACTTTATTAGAGATAAATGCTTTCGTCCAAAAAATCAGGACTTCATCAAAACTGTTTCACTGGTTTAAATAACCCATTTAGCAGTCATATGACTAAACCATTACCTAGATTTAAAGTACACTTATCCTTTAAGATAAAAATAAAGAAATACTTAAAATACAAATAAAACACTTCTTAAGTTAATTATAAAAGTAAAGTTGTAATAGAAAACATGTTTTTATTTTTAGTAGAATAAAACAAAACCGCCAAGTAAAGCACTTTCAATAATGTCCAAAATACTAGTAGAAAAAAGAAAAGTGCACCATAGGTCGCCAGGTCAATAAAACTTCAGGAAGTCTCCTTGTAAAACCAACGATCCACATTTATTACAAAAACACACAAATACAAGAACTGCAGAATTATAAGCGCTTTCGCGTTGCTTCCAACGCTTCATCAGATATAAATGCATTAAAAACCATTCCTTCCTTTATACAAAACTCATGACATCATCAAATTCATTAAACAATCAAGTAATTAAAACATCTGAATGCTTTTAAAGGTATAGCTCAATGTTTGAGACTCCTGGATGCTAAAAAGGGTTTAATGGATAACTTTTCATTAAGTCCAAATCTATGGGCCTGTAGTTTCATTATCCATTTGCCCTCTCTTTCTTCTATTTTTTTCTTGATGTTGCCCAGCCTTTTGTTGATGTTCACCAACTCTAAAACTTGAAATTTGAAGTTATGTTTATTGCCTAACTCCATTGTATGTTTGGCAAGTGCGTTAGTATTATTTTGCTTACTAATGGCATAAACATGTTCTCTTATGCGTTCTCTTAAAGATCTAGTTGTCATGCCAACATAAAATTTAGTGCTATGATAACATTCATCATCATAAACACCCCAGCAAGAAAACAGGGACCTTTGCATGTCATACTTGCAACCAATGCACGTACATAACCAACACAGACACTTTCATACATCCAGCTACCAAGAAGAGGTACATTTTTAGACACCATGCCACCTGCAAATCTATTGGCCTGGTTTACATAGCTGAATGTCAATCATGCACTAAATTTTATGTTGGCATGACAACTAGATCATTAAGAGAGCGCATAACAGAACATGTTTATGCCATTAGTAAGCAAAATATTACTAACGCACTTGCCAAACATACAATGGAGTTAGGCAATAAACATAACTTCAAATTTCAAGTTTTAGAGTTGGTGAACATCAACAAAAGGCTGGGCAACATCAAGAATAAAATAGAAGAAAGAGAGGGCAAATGGATAATGAAACTACAAGCCCATAGATTTGGACTTAATGAAAAGTTATCCATTAAACCCTTTTTAGCATCCAGGAGTCTCAAACATTGAGCTATACCTTTAAAAGCATTCAGATGTTTTAATTACTTGATTGTTTAATGAATTTGATGATGTCATGAGTTTTGTATAAAGGAAGGAATGGTTTTTAATGCATTTATATCTGATGAAGCATTGGAAGCAACGCGAAAGCGCTTATAATTCTGCAGTTCTTGTATTTGTGTGTTTTTATAATAAATGTGGATCATTGGTTTTACAAGGAGACTTCCTGAAGTTTTATTGACCTGGCGACCTATGGTGCACTTTTCTTTTTTCTACTAGTATTTTGGACATTATTGAAAGTGCTTTACTTGGCGGTTTTGTTTTATTCTACTATTTGGTCTTCATTTACTTTTCCGCCAAGACATGGCTGCCACTCCCATTGAGCACAATTTGACTCCTGGAGAGCGAATATTCGATCTGGACAGTATCGTTGATATGAGCACCAATCCGTTATTAAAGTTGACCTCTGCTGATTTCAACAAGACTGGTAATGACGTGCATGACATCAAAAATGACATGGAAATAGTATTGACTACAAGGAAATTAGAGAATAAGCTTCACAAGCTTCGTAATGTGCAGTGGCAGAAACTGCACATGGAAGCTTGCATTAAATTTAAACTGGTACCCAGGGGCTTAAGAGTTTTAAAAATGCCTACGTTTGGAGATTCAAACCCTGAGTTGTTAGCCCGCTGGCAGAGGTTAAATCTGGAAACCAGTTTTTCTTATATTTCAATTCTCATTGAGCATTATGATACTATCATTGATGCATTGAAAAATGACATCAAAATGTTGCAAAATGATTTACCTAAGTTACTACATGATGAAACCTTGGATACACTACGAAATGATCTCAAGCATATGATATCTTCGTTAGATATCAAATGTCTACAAGACAAAAAAAGAAAACTTGAGCGAGACTTTTTAGACTTTACCAAGTCACATGTTTTCAGTTGGCCGAGGGACAATCATCCTACAAGAACTGATCCTCCTGTTTCTAAAGCACCCAATACATCATCACCAGGTGCAAACATTGTCATTCCCTCGATCACGACGTCATCTTCAGGTGCCAGTGTTGCACGCCAAGTTGGAAATCCATTTTTGAACACAAAGGATTCCCCAGTGATTTCAAGCACACAGGGCCTTTCAGCTGTTCCTTGCAGCAACTTACTAGTAGTGGAGGCACAAGTTCATGGAGGTGGAACTACTGAAACTTCGATAATTACCGAAACTCCGACAGCTGCTGCCATGTGTGCCTCATCCGTGAGGAATCAAGATGTGCGGAAAAAACAGATTTCTCTTGATTCTTTTGTCATCCAACCCGAAGAAGATCTGCTTGCCTTGGGTGAGGGTTCACCGTCTTTTCCGTTGCCTTACAGACCCTTCGACAAAAAGACTTGGTCTCCGCACGGCAGAGCCATGAAAAGGAAGAACGTGGAGGACAATTTTCAGTTCACCAAGAAGGTACAAAGATCCAAGACTTGATAGAACTGCCTTTTAACAATGTCTTGAATGAAAGTTTAGTTGTTAATATCTCAAAGTATATTTTGAATGCAGATGAGTTATCTGTTTTAAATAGAGGGTTAGGGTTTATTCCTTCCAGTTGTCATGACATCACTGATTTGATAGCAGATGTTAAGATTTTCACAAGGAATATAGCCCTGAAAATGCTATATAAGCATAATGAGGCTCCAAGTAACATTAATTATACAACATTCAGGAAACCATCTCTATTCATTCCACAACAGCATCCATTACTAGATGCCTTTGAGAAGGCTGTAGAAAATGACCTGTTTGAGTTATATAACAATAACTCAGCAAAATGTCAGTTTTTTAATCTAACAGCTAATGAAAGGAAAGCCCTTGATGGAATAAGGAACAATGAAACTATCGCCATTAGGCAAGCTGATAAAGGCGGTGCAATTGTCATTATGGACAGTTCTTTTTATCTTGAAAAAATGGAGAATATGCTCTCTGATGTTGAAACTTATTTACCTATTTCCAACTTTAAACTTAATGACCTAATTAGAGATGTGCATGCATGTCTATATGATTTGATGTTAGCTGAGGTTATTGATAACGATTTATATACCTATTTTTTGGTTGACAAACCCCTGATACCTTCTTTCAGGGGTTTGCCTAAGATCCATAAAAACACAGTAGACCCGCCTATGCGCCCAATAGTGTCCAGTCGTGGTTGGTTGACTGAACCTTTGTCAATCTACCTTGACAAAGCATTAAAACCTATTTTATCAGAGGTCAAGCATGTTCTAAAGGACACTGCAAATTTTCTTGAAAATCTAGCAAACCATAGTTCCTCATCATCCTTTAATGGAGATGATCTACTGGTGACGCTAGATGTCAGATCTCTTTTTACCTCGATACCTAACATCTTAGGGATGGACTTTATTAGAGGGATGTTGGTGAAGCATAAACTTTCTGAACATGTTATACATAGATACATGTCACTCTTGGATATGATATTGGAAAACAATGTACTATGTTACAGGGATAATTATTATCTGCAAACCAAAGGTGTTGCGATGGGCACCCCATGTGCCAACGCCTATGCCAACTTGGTGTTGGCACATTGGGAGAGTAATTTTGTTCTGAATAGCGATTCTATATTTATTCACCATCTCATATTCTATAATAGATTTGTAGATGATGTGTTTTTGTTGTGGAGAGGGACTATTGAACAACTTTTGGAATTTGTGACATATCTTAACCATACTACTGATTTCCTTGAGTTTGAGTGTATGTATTCTTTTGATCACATTGATTTCTTGGATGTGAAGATTATCAATACACCAGTTGGTTTTGATACTGAACTCCACAGGAAAGACTGCTGGAGGAACAATTTACTGCACCGTGAAAGTATGCATCCCCAACATGCATACAATAACATCATTACCAATCAGATGGTTAGGGCATCTAAATTAACATCCCAAACTGTTACATATTGTAAGCATAAAGAGGTTTTGGCCAAGAACTTTTTGTCTAGGGGGTACAACAAGAAACATGTTATGGAAGCTGCTTCCAAGAGTGATCATCTTAGGCATTACAAGGGAGCTCCCTTGATCAATAAACCACATGGCCCTATACAACCCTCTGCACACGTAAACACTGATAATGTTAACAGAATAGTTATCCCGTTCACTAATAGGAACAATCATGTATTGAACATTTTCAATAAACATTGGGGTATACTTATGATAGATGACACTATTAGATCATTGGTGGACGTAAGACCTAGAGTTGCCTATAGAAATATGCCCTCACTCAATAGGCTTTTATGCTATGATAACATTCATCATCATAAACACCCCAGCAAGAAAACAGGGACCTTTGCATGTCATACCTGCAACCAATGCACGTACATAACCAACACAGACACTTTCATACATCCAGCTACCAAGAAGAGGTACATTTTTAGACACCATGCCACCTGCAAATCTATTGGCCTGGTTTACATAGCTGAATGTCAATCATGCACTAAATTTTATGTTGGCATGACAACTAGATCATTAAGAGAGGGCATAAGAGAACATGTTTATGCCATTAGTAAGTAAAATATTACTAACGCACTTGCCAAACATACAATGGAGTTAGGCAATAAACATAACTTCAAATTTCAAGTTTTAGAGTTGGTGAACATCAACAAAAGGCTGGGCAACATCAAGAATAAAATAGAAGAAAGAGAGGGCAAATGGATAATGAAACTACAAGCCCATAGATTTGGACTTAATGAAAAGTTATCCATTAAACCCTTTTTAGCATCCAGGAGTCTCAAACATTGAGCTATACCTTTAAAAGCATTCAGATGTTTTAATTACTTGATTGTTTAATGAATTTGATGATGTCATGAGTTTTGTATAAAGGAAGGAATGGTTTTTAATGCATTTATATCTGATGAAGCGTTGGAAGCAACGCGAAAGCGCTTATAATTCTGCAGTTCTTGTATTTGTGTGTTTTTATAATAAATGTGGATCGTTGGTTTTACAAGGAGACTTCCTGAAGTTTTATTGACCTGGCGACCTATGGTGCACTTTTCTTTTTTCTACTAATGTTTTTATTTTTGTTAACATCCCATTATTCCAAGGAACTTAATTAAAAACAGTTAAGCATTTATGAAAAAACACATATAATGCAGTAGAACTCTCACATCTGTTGAAGTTCTTAATTTTGTAGCTCTTAATTTTAACAGACTATTAGTAGATATGGTGTCATTTAACCCAGGAAATTGACTTGCATTAAACCAAAGCTGCCAAATCAGTTCTCTATACTCAGTTCCCATGGGCGTCTCCTGGGTTAGGTGGGAATGTGCTCAAGAACAACAAACAAAAACTGTTTACACAGCAGAATGTAGCTAAAAAGAACATTACTGTCATTTTTATTTTTTTGTATCGTAGTTGTGTTTATAAATGCGTCTGCATAGGGTTCTCTCCATATTACCCACATAAAAATAGTTACAATAAACACAGAAACATAGTCCACTCCTTTTGTGTCATATGTATATTTTCCATAAAGTATTAGCTCATGTTACCGAGATAATCTTCAATTTTCGCCCTGTATAGGTGAATTTACACTGTCTACCATGGCCACATTTCACTAGTCCCTTTTTACTGCTTGCACTACCATTTATTTTGGTGCCTGTAATTCTAATTTTACCTTTATATTTACATGTCTTTTATATGTAAAATCTAGGCCTTCACCCAGTGTTTCTTGGCCTCCATCAAAACAACTAAAAATGCTCTAGTTGTCTTTCATGGTACTTTTTATAGTGCTGGTATCAGACTCATACTTGAGTACTATTGTTCTATTAAAGTTACCACTGTTAAAAGGTGCATTTTGTAGTTAACCAAACTGTTAATAACTGGTACCCCTTTTGTGTTTGTGTAGACGTAAGTGGTAAGCAAGTTATAAACCTCATTCTCCAAAACAAAGCTGACCTCAGCACGCACACACACACACACACACACACACACACACACACACACACACACACACACACACACACACACACACACACACACAAAACATGTCAAAGGCACAAAAGGTAGTCAATGTATGAATGCCAGTTCCTGCCTTTTTCAACAAGGTTGACAGCCTTCTCTGGTATTCTGTTGAATAGAGGAATAACTTAACAAAGAAAACAGAGCTCCTGAAAATTGTAATGCTCAACATTCAATATATATGTCTCCTTCAGACAGATTAGGTCAGATATATTCAGATACTGATGCATCCTTCAACTTTTGACTGGGCTATATAGCCCATTAATATGCCATGCAGCTAGTTTAACTAACCCAAACATGTAAAGCAAATGAAAAATATAAATCTGATTTGGCTAGATGAAAGCATATCCACTGTGATATCATTCTGCTTTAAAAAATTACCACATTTTAAACAAATGTCTGTAAATAGCCTTAAAAGACGAACATCCGCATCTTGAAACTAGGTCCCATCCAAGGGTAATACAGACAACGCTGACTGATCAGAAACTGCTCCAAAAACAGGGAAGAGGAACTTTCCTCAAAAAGAAGAAAAGCACAGGCCAGAAATTAAATTACTGACTTCTACACATCCATCCAATCAGTCTAAAAGAACACAGAATGCAGTACCTAATCTTCTAAACAAGAATGCTCACAAGACCATGACACACGGATAAGTAAAAATACAAACATACATTGTCATTGAAGAGGAACTCACATGTAAAATATCTATCTATGTCTATATCTAGATATGGATACTAATAAAACACCGACATATCAAACCGATACCGAAAAAGAGAGCATTCAAACACACACTCGCCAACACCCGCCGACACATACTACCACAACAAACACACACGACATCACACAACGACACACACAACAACATCACAAAACCACAATCCACACACACTAACACACAAACACACCACAAAAATCATACAAAAGCCCAACCAAAACACACGCCACTATCACTCAATTCCACACACACACTCACCTACTAACCCTCCCCTAACCTATCCACCCTAACCCTCCCCTAACTAACCACAACCTACCACACCCCCACATAACACAAGCACCACTCACCCCACCCCGCCCTACTCTAACTACCCCTAACCCACCCCCCCCCCACAAAACAAACACCTACAATAGCACACCAACGCTAACACACTAACACGCTAACTCACTAATAACCTAAACTCTCTTACCCTACCTCACCCCCTACACTAAACACCAGCATCGCACTACCCTCGTCCGTCACTACGTCCGTCCTCACCTTACATATCCTTTCCCCAT
The DNA here is from genome assembly GCF_019279795.1 of Protopterus annectens. Lineage (NCBI taxonomy): Eukaryota > Metazoa > Chordata > Ceratodontiformes > Protopteridae > Protopterus > Protopterus annectens. The sequence goes on from NC_056729.1 coordinate 1,059,563,675, forward strand.
CTTAGCCTACTCAGCGTCGGTCTTCTCGTTCCCGTCGGTCTTCTGCTTCATCTTCTCTGGCGCCTGGCGCGTGTGG